>NC_058193.1:40120520-40263884 GCF_907165205.1 Coccinella septempunctata | reverse complement strand
CCTAACCTAACCTAACCTAACCTAACCTAACCTAACCTAACCTAACCTAACCTAACCTAACCTAACCTAACCTAACCTAACCTAACCTAACCTAACCTAACCTAACCTAACCTAACCTAACCTAACCTAACCTAACCTAACCTAACCTAACCTAACCTAACCTAACCTAACCTAACCTAACCTAACCTAACCTAACCTAACCTAACCTAACCTAACCTAACCTAACCTAACCTAACCTAACCTAACCTAACCTAACCTAACCTAACCTAACCTAACCTAACCTAACCTAACCTAACCTAACCTAACCTAACCTAACCTAACCTAACCTAACCTAACCTAACCTAACCTAACCTAACCTAACCTAACCTAACCTAACCTAACCTAACCTAACCTAACCTAACCTAACCTAACCTAACCTAACCTAACCTAACCTAACCTAACCTAACCTAACCTAACCTAACCTAACCTAACCTAACCTAACCTAACCTAACCTAACCTAACCTAACCTAACCTAACCTAACCTAACCTAACCTAACCTAACCTAACCTAACCTAACCTAACCTAACCTAACCTAACCTAACCTAACCTAACCTAACCTAACCTAACCTAACCTAACCTAACCTAACCTAACCTAACCTAACCTAACCTAACCTAACCTAACCTAACCTAACCTAACCTAACCTAACCTAACCTAACCTAACCTAACCTAACCTAACCTAACCTAACCTAACCTAACCTAACCTAACCTAACCTAACCTAACCTAACCTAACCTAACCTAACCTAACCTAACCTAACCTAACCTAACCTAACCTAACCTAACCTCGACCTAACCTAACCTCGACCTAACCTAACCTCGACCTAACCTAACCTCGACCTAACCTAACCTCGACCTAACCTAACCTCGACCTAACCTAACCTCGACCTAACCTAACCTCGACCTAACCTAACCTCGACCTAACCTAACCTCGACCTAACCTAACCTCGACCTAACCTAACCTCGACCTAACCTAACCTCGACCTAACCTAACCTCGACCTAACCTAACCTCGACCTAACCTAACCTCGACCTAACCTAACCTCGACCTAACCTAACCTCGACCTAACCTAACCTCGACCTAACCTAACCTCGACCTAACCTAACCTCGACCTAACCTAACCTCGACCTAACCTAACCTCGACCTAACCTAACCTCGACCTAACCTAACCTCGACCTAACCTAACCTCGACCTAACCTAACCTCGACCTAACCTAACCTCGACCTAACCTAACCTCGACCTAACCTAACCTCGACCTAACCTAACCTCGACCTAACCTAACCTCGACCTAACCTAACCTCGACCTAACCTAACCTCGACCTAACCTAACCTCGACCTAACCTAACCTCGACCTAACCTAACCTCGACCTAACCTAACCTCGACCTAACCTAACCTCGACCTAACCTAACCTCGACCTAACCTAACCTCGACCTAACCTAACCTCGACCTAACCTAACCTCGACCTAACCTAACCTCGACCTAACCTAACCTCGACCTAACCTAACCAAGGTTTTTTTTTTTTTTTGTGCCTACGAGGTAGGGGGAAACCGATAACCGGCTTCTCCGCAGCGGGCAGTGCAATGCTGCGGATTCGTGTGGGGCTCTCACCCACCAAAACCCCCTCCTCATACCACGCACCTCTACCCACACAACCCAACCCACGCCTCTAACCCACGCACCCCAACCCACGCACCCCAACCCACGCAGCCCCACCCACGCAACCCAACCCACGCCTCCCACCCACGCACCTCTACCCACACAACCCAACCCACGCATCCCACCCACGCAACCTCACTCACGCAACCTCACCCACGCAACCTCACCCACGCACCCCAACCCACGCAACCTCACTCACGCACCCCAACCCACGCACCCCAACCCACGCACCCCAACCCACGCACCCCAACCCACGCCTCTAACCCACGCACCCCAACCCACGCACCCCCACCCACGCACCTCTAACCACGCCTGCCACCCACGCACCTCACCCACGCAACCTCACCCACGCACCCCAACCCACGCAACCTCATCCACGCAACCTCACCCACGCAACCTCACCCACGCAACTCAACCCACGCAACTCAACCCACGCACCTCACCCACGCATCCCACCCCACGCGCCTCACCCACGAAACCTCACCCACGCAACCTCACCCACGCAACCCTCCCACGCAACCCTACACACGCAACCTCACCCACGCAACCCAACACACGCCACCCAACCCACGCATCCCAACCCACGCATCCCAACCCACGCATCCCAACCCACGTTTTTTTTTATCCACGCATCCCACCTACGCAACCCAAACCTCGCCTCCCACCCACGCATCCCAACCCACTTGGTTTTTTTTTCTTTTTTTTCATCCGCGCATCCCACCCACGCAACCCAACACACGCCACCCACCCACGCCACCCACCTACGCAACCCAACCCACGCAACCCAAACCTCGCCTCCCACCGACGCATCCCAACCCACGCAACCCAACCCACGCATTCTACCAGCGCTTTCCAACCCACGTTATTTTTTTTTTTTTTTTTTCCCTGCGCCTCCCAACCCACTTTTTTTTTTTTTTTTTTTTTTCCTGCGCCTCCCAACCAACGTTTTTTTTTTTTTCCCAACCCACTCTTTCTACCCGAGCTTCCCAACCACGCTTCCCACCCGCCCTTTTCTTCCTATGCGTTTGCCTCTGGGACCTAAAATATCCGTGATCTGAAGATGTTTAACCGGCCGTAACTTCCACAAATATGATTTGCCTGAGCTGAAATTTTAACCGTGTCATCTACTCATCGGTCCCAATCTCTGTGCCAAATATTTTTAAAATCGGAGAGGGGGACCTTTTCTTTCTTCCGGCTTAACGGCGCGATTCTAACCTCACCTAACCTCGCGGCCGGTTGCATCTACATGCCGGACGATCACTAAAAGCGAGCAGAACCACCAGGCCGCAAAATGGCAAAATCGGAGGCCTAAAAATATCATATTTCGGCCTCAATTTTCTCCCAAAATACTAGTTTGCCTGAGCTGAAATTTTAACCGTATCATCTACTCATCAAGCCCTATCACTGTGCCAAATATTTTCAAAATCGGAGAGGGGGACCTTTTCTTTCTTCCGGCTTAACGGCGCGATTCTAACCTCACCTAACCTCGCGGCCGGTTGCATCTACATGCCAGAGGATCACTAGAAGCGAGCAGAACCACTAGGCCGCAAAAATGGCTAAACTAGGAGGCCTAAAAATGTCATATTTTGGTGTCATTTTTCTCCTACAATTATGATTTGCCTGAGCTGAAACTTAAACCGTATCATCTACTCATCGAACCCTATCACTGTGCCAAATATTTTCAAAATCGGAGAGGGGGACCTTTTCTTTCTTCCGGCTTAACGGCGCGATTCTAACCTCACCTAACCTGGCGGCCGGTTGCATCTACATGCCGGACCATCACTAGAAACGGGTAGAACTACCAGGCCGTAAAATGGCAAACTCAGAGGCCTAGAAATGGCATATTTCGGGGTCAATTCTCTCGTAAACTACTACTTCTAGAGTGCTCCAATTGCTACAGTAGCATCAGCAAATGATGTAGATTCTTCCTGCAGAATATTATCTAAAATCGATTGATCAAATTATCTCACTTTGCACCCTAATAACTCCTAAAATACTCCTCCTAGAGTGCTAAGACTAATACAGAAGGGTCACAAATATTATGCACTTTCAGCCTACTGAATACAATCAATGTTGATTGGTCAAATTAACAAAGTTTACACCCTACTATTTCCTAAACTATTCATCGTAAAGTGCTAGAAGTTGTACCGTAGCATCCCTAAAATTATGCTATTTCAGCTTGCCAAATCTTATGAAAATCGAATAATCAAATTATCAAACTTTACATTTTGCACCCCTAAAGTACTTATTTCAGTCTCGATCGTTCGGCTAATAAGCAAGATAGAGGGGTCTTTTTTACCAAGTCCAAAAGGTCAATAACTCTGGAACCGCTGAAGATATCTCCATAAATAAGGTGTCAAAATACTTTTGAAAGGAGGTTCTACTCACCTAGTTTGATGAAAATCGACCCAGTAGAAACTGAGATATAAGGTGTCCCTTGAAAACTCAAAATCATCAATAACTCTGAAACTACTGAATATCTCGCTGTACCTATGGGATCAGATGACTCGTCATAAAAAATACATTCTTCGTACCAAGTTTCGTCGCGATCAGTTAAATAACAAGCGAGATATAAGGTGATCATTGTCAGAGCAAAAGGTCGATAACTCCGAAACCGCTGGATATCCAGCTATATCTAAGGGTCTCAAATATGCGTCTTCCGTAGATTAATCGACCTACCAAATTTGGTCGATATCGGTAGAAGGATAAGGGAGAAAAGGAGATAACCTTGAAATCACAAAAACGTCTATTACTCCGGAACCGTTGGGAATCCAGCTGTACCTAAGGGTTCTGAAGAACTGTCTTGACGAGAGGAACATCCTCACCAAGTTTCATAGAGATAGGAAGCATAATAAGCGAGATATTGGCAAAACCTTGTCAAAACTAAATATCCTCATAACTCCTACAATTTTCACAATATAGAAAAATTATGTTACTCAGTCTAGGAGACATCTCGACGATCCCCATCGATTTATGGCATAAAATTTTGACGAACCAAAAAGTGCTCCACACTCTAATTCAAGATCCACCCTGTATATTTCATTATCGCAATTGGTTCTATAACCCTCAATGAACATACGTACCAAATTTCATCGAAATCGGACAACCCCATCCATAGACAACCTTGTCTCTGACCCCATCCCTTATGAGTAAAACCATGGCCCCCTTTTATAAGGCCACCAATAACACCGAAAACACTCTATATATTGCTGTAAGGGCACCCACCTTTTCTACCCGCGCATCCCAACCCACGCATTCTACTCGCACTCACCAACCCACACTTTCTACCCGCGCATCCCAACCCATGCATTCTACTCGCACTCACCAAGCCACACTTTCTACCCGCGCATCCCAACCCACGCTTTCTACCCGCGCTTACCAACCCACGCAGTCTACCCGCGCATCCCAACCCACGCAGTCTACCCGCGCATCCCAACCCACGCATTCTTCCCGCGCTTACCAACCCACGCAGTCTACCTGCGCTTCCCAACCCACGCAGTCTACCTGCGCTTCCCAACCCACGCTTTCTACCCGCGCTTCCCACCCACGCATTCTACAAGGCCATGAAGATTGGTTGAACTTATTCGGGGGACAAACGATAGTGCAACAGTTTTTGGACAAATGAAAAATTCAGTAGACAGACATCGACCTATGATCGACAAACGATCCTGAATTTTTTTCAAGATTCACATGCGGGGGCGCCAAGTTCACAGAACGGTATTGTATTCGATAAAATATCGAACGACTCGATGAACCTATCAATTTTTACGAAAGCTGATGATTCCATTCATGAATATGTTGGAGAATTTTTCAGAAGAATAAGTTCATCGATGTGGGTCAAGATTTTCTGTTGCCGCAACCGCAATGGTTCAAACGAATGTTCCAGTTCGGCATGGAAGACAAAACCGTCGTTTCCACCCCTTCGCTATCAGAGCAGTTCCGCCAAAACTGATGATCGGTAAGGGTTGAACCATGGAAGTTGTTCGCCAAACATTTGCATCCTTCTGCGTTCTGAGGGAATTATAGTGTGAGTTCAGGTAAAACTAATTATTTAATTTTCCTGATAAATTTATGATGCCTCAGCTATCACAATTTTTTTCAATCTTTGATCTGATATCATTTCTCATGTCATATATTCCCCACTGTTCCTTGTTAGTACGTTTCAGGTCATGGAATTCCCAAAAGTGATCAACTTTTTCTATACTTCAATTATTCACGCTCATTTATTTCTTTCAATATCCCATTTCATGCTGTTAGAAATATTGTGTTTATTTCACATCAGATCAAGACCTGCTTTCAACGTATTCTGGAACGAAACCTCTCCAACTAAAAAGAGCAGAAAATATTACCAAGTCTGATTCGTTCCCTTTCCACTCGATTAATCAAATTTTTCATTCAGAATTTTTTCATATCATGAAATTACAGGAATTCCAAACGAAATTTTTTAAAGTTGTCCGGATAAAATAATCATTTTCTCAACCTATTTCACTTCGATGTATTCTAAAATTTCCGGACGACTTTGACCGGAACCGAATTTGAAATTCTTTTTATATCACTATATTAAATTATGTCCTGTCTCGAATATATTGGACGAATATTTCGATATACGTACTATAGAATGAAAGATGAGTGAGACCTAAATATCGCATCCTAGAGAAATTTTGTTGATAATAGAATGTGGGATAATTGAGTTATTGAAGGGCTTTTAGTTCACTTCTCTGGTTACGGCAGACTTTCAGTCAATAGCTGTCATGTGTAGGCAGAGGCTGAAACCGTTTATGTATGTATATATTGATTTTTTCATTGATTCTTCGATCCTTCAATATCGTTGATACTTGCTTGAGAAATCTTTAAAATTTTTCCCTTAATCGTATAATTTTCATAAATGATGAAATCGTGCAATTCTTTATGAAAAAAAGAATTTTCTGAAAATTATATAATACGTAACATTTAATAAAAATTTTTAATGAAGCAATGGAATTAATCTAAACGACTTATATCCATAACCTTTATCAAAATGGTTCAAAATTATCAAAATCAGAAATTATTGCTGTTTTTATAGACATTTCAAAAATCTCATGCAGCAAACGTCCGAAGTAATTGTTCTAAAGAATGTTCACTCTGTTTATTTGATAATGGAGACATATATGGATCTAGTAGCAAGGGTAAACAAAGTTGTTTGATGTAAGAGATAGTGAGACTATTCTTAAATGAATGTGTTGTTTATTTTCACAACATTCAAGAATCAGAGAACCATTGTATGAAAGGTACAATTTCTAGAAATTGTTAAATTCGATTCGTGTTGCTAGTAATAATTATATATGTGTGAATTCAAAGGAGGAATTGCTGAGCTCCTTAAAAAAATATAATTCAATGCAGGTTGGTGATTGAGTATACTGAACAAATAAAATTGTTCCTTCAATCATTGATTCATTATTTTCAATTTCAAAAACATTAATTTTTATTACTGTCATTCGTTGAAAACATCGTGATGTTTTATTATAACCCTTTTACATAGATATTCATAATTAACAGATTATTAGTTATTCAGTGTATTTGTTGAATTATCGAAATATATTTCCATTGTAGACACTCAATAAACGGAAATTGTCGATTGTTGAATATGAGAGGTCAATCAGAGTATTGACAAGTCCCTAATAGCTTTACAAGGCAAGTGTGAAATGGGAAACGAAGCTTCTGGAGTAGAGGAAGGGTCAACTGACTATTTTCATATGGAAATGGGAAATGAGGAAATTATGGCGAATGACACAAATTTAGAAAGCATTTTCATTGTTAATCAGACAAGCTGCGAAAATTTATATCTAAACGAATCTCTATCGATTGCACAAGAATATCCACCAGGAGGATACTGTAGGTCCATAGCCGATCCAGTGGCGTGCTGGCCTCCAACCCCAGGAAATACCACAGCCGTAATCAAGTGTTTCTCTGAACTGAATTTCATCAAATACGATGATAGTCGTAAGTTGTATATTTGTTTTTCATTGCGGCTTGGCGGCCAGTCCTAAATAAATTAATTAGTTGACAAAATAATATGTCAATCATAATGAACACACTACTTATCTCTTATTCGTGAACAGTTATGATACTCATTTTATAGTATTCATCGCTTTCAGAAAATGCTTCTAGATTTTGCATGTGGAACGGCACTTGGACCAAATCGAATTATTCTGCTTGCAGAGAAATAATAACTATGTCACCAGACGTCGAAACTAGCATTTATTTTGTTGGATACACCTTTGGTCTTATCAGTTTATCTGTAGCTGTTGGGATATTCACATATTTCAAGTAGGTAGTTACAAAGTACACCTACTGCATACAATTTTGTGGATCAGCTCCCCTTTTGTATTCTCGTAAACGACTATCAAAGATGCATTGTACCTATTTATTTTGTTATGTTTATGTCGTTTTCCAATTTGCATATTTTCCTAGTTGGTTCAGCATTAAGTCAAAATATCTCCTTTGCGAAATATATAAAGATAAAATTTGGAATGCTATAATAAAGTACTTATACCTAGAGTATTCAACGACGAAATGAACAAACGTGATCCGAGATCATAGGGGACACCTGGATTCCTACTAGATGACTCTACTTATATCGTTTCGTTCAAGATATGTACAAACATTTTCTACATGTGAATTCTACAAATTATATAAATATGAATAAATAATATATTTTTTCGAAAAAGAGCAAAGCAGTCTTTCTGGATTGTGAAATTACTTATTGTAATAGCTCATATACGAGTAAAGATCAAAATCTTCCTCCAATAAATTAAAATAGTATTGTTCATTTTGATGAAATATCAAACACAAGTATTCTTCACGACTCAATAGACTTAGCTCTAATATGACTTAAATGATTCATTTATTAATTCTCAAAGAATTGGCGTTTTGAAAAAAAAGCTGAGGTACTCTTGGAGCAACTCAGGTTTACGAAGGTTCTCTACTTTCGGAGCATGTTTGTCCTGTAAAACACACGTTAGAAAGATTCAGAGCACTCTTATCCCACGTTAGATACTTTTGTATGTATAAACATAAATTGAGGGTGTAACGGAATCATTTTTTGTTTTCAGAGAGCTCCGATGTTTGAGAAATACGATTCATATGAATCTTATGTGGTCTTATATGTTAACGTATACTATGTGGATAATTACATTGATTTCGGTAAATGAGGTCATAAAATAAATAATTTGAATAAAATAATTTATTTTTCAGCTCAATACAAACTCTAATTTATCCGTTCCATGTATATTCATTATAACGCTTCTACATTATTTTCATATAACTACGTTCTTCTGGATGTTTGTTGAAGGTAAATATTCAATTCGGTAATAACGAAAATGAGCGCTCAATGTATTGTTTACAATATTCTTTTACAGGTCTCTACTTATATATTCTAGTTGTCGAAACCTTAACAAGAGAAAATTTCAAATTGAGAATTTACCTTTTCATTGGATGGGGTAAGTAGTTCCCAATGTTTTTCCGGAAACATTTGACTAGTTATGAATGAACTATATCACCATCATCCATTGTCTTTTGTATATAAAAATGCGAAATAACTGTATTTTATACTGAGTAAAAGGTATATGTATTTTGGAATACATTCCAATTTTTCCTTCAAATTTCAGTGTTTCCTTTATGTTTCATTGCCCTGTGGGCAACTATCAAAAGCTTCGTTGCTTCAGATGCCGATCCATCTAATACGGTGAGTAAATAGTTAAATATTCATTTCTGTTTTGTATGTATAGTTGAGGTTTTAACATTCCCATTGATATTATTTCCTCAACTCACAGTACCGCTTTCCAACCACAAAATCGTGGTCTGTGTGAGTCCTAGGATGCGTTTCCCTACTGATTCCCTACTCACTACAGGCGAACGACAGTTTTGTGGTTGCATTGTTGGTGTAAAGTAGTACCTGTGAGTTGAGCCTTAAATGTCCCTTCAGATGTATTTCGAAAAAGTGTCATAACAGCAATTGTTGAGAAAATTTCAATGATTTCGATATAAAAAATATATGTAGGTATATGTACTTATTTTATTTTCCTATTTGTATTGTTGTTATTAGTCAGATATTGTGTTATATTATAACAGTTGGTTATTATCATTTTTCATTTCATTGCAGTGTGGATGGTTCGAACCCCACCTCGTAGATTGGATTTTTCAAGCACCTCAAGTAGCCGTGCTATTATTGAATCTGATTTTCCTGGTAGCCATCATGTGGGTTCTTGTCACAAAACTTCGATCAGCAAATACCTTGGAAACACAGCAATACCACAAAGCAGCCAAAGCTCTATTAGTTCTGATGCCCCTACTGGGTGTCACGTACATCATCACTATATGGGCACCAACACCGGATGCAAATTCCAAAAATATTTTCGAACGAGCCAGAGCCGTTCTGCTTTCGCTTCAGGTGTGTCTGACTAGAAGAGTTTTGCCAATTTACTTTACCTATCGATACGTACACTTCATTTGAAATAATCGAGACGTCCTACACCCCTACACGTATCCGACAGGGTGACGGTACAACATTTCCTTCAAACCTTCAAAATTGCATAGCCTACTTGCCAACAAATTTTTTTTATTGCATTATTGCAGGTTAAAAGTGGCATGTAAAACGGAATTTCGCGCTATAGCCGTGATAGATCGCCACAGATACCTAATGTGCAACAACACGCGACGATGCGATTGTCTTCCCTCTCGACCCGATCATCTCTCTCGCTTCACTTGTCCATAGCTCTTGTACTTATCTTATAATAAATTAAATTTTAAATTTTCAAGCATTTGATAGAAGGCGATTTTAATAAAATTTGGTTTCGGAGTTGTATATTATATGAATATTTTGTTGAAATCAGTTTTATCAATATGGGAGATAATTTCAGGGATTTACGGTGGCTCTGCTGTATTGTTTTTTAAACACAGAAGTTCAGAACGCAGTACGACATCATATGGTTACTTGGAAAACCAGGAGATCTCTGGGACCAAATCGTTTGAGATCTGGCAGTCGAAGTAAAGATTGGTCGCCACGTTCACGCACTGAGAGTATACGGTAAGTTTTATCTTTCCAAGAGTTTCAGTGAAATTCAACATTCCACAGATTTTGATTCTAAGAATTGAGTTTTATATTTATAGAGATGAATTATTGCCCAAAGACACTATATACATATTTATATTTATATATGAAGTTAAGGGGTGTAGGGAAATGCTGACGTTTCATGTATTCACCCTTCTTCATTATAGGTATGCACTTTCTGGATTCTTGAAGAAGACTTTTGGAATAAAGTAGAGATAAAACAGCAGTATTATCCTACACCCCTTAACTTTACTCCATTTTATTGTATCAATATCTGAGAAAAAAGTTTGAATTACTTTGTGGAAACATTTTTACACAGGGTTGTATATAACATCTTAGTTGACTTGGAATTACTCTGTGCTGCTCCTTACTAAAGGCATATGAACTTATTTCAAAATTGAAGAATACTCAAATTGCTATACTACTTGTGGTATATCTAGAATAATAATAATATAGTATAAAAATCAGTTTCACAGAATGGTCCATTGTTTCGGCAGATGAGAGAGAGCCCGGAAGTTAAAGATTTCACACATATGTATGTACTACTGTTGTTTGAAATTCGAACTTGAGGGAGAAAGATGCTTGAATTTTCCAATCATCCAGAATATTTTGTTCAGTTCAATATAAGTACGATATAAAGAAGTAAATTAACATCATCAAGACATCCTGATTACAAAATATGATCAAACAGAGAATACATTATCTGTAATTTCACTAATTCCATCAGGTGTCGATTCTGCAATGATATAATATTTCATTATTCAATTATCACTAGCATTTACGTATATTTATTATAAATAAATAGGTAATGATTTCGTGATTATTCATTTTCACTCAAATCTTTTATTCAGATTGTATAGTCAGCCAACCAGCATTTACCATAAAAGAGAGTCAACAGCCTCTGAAGTGACCACTACGACCTTAGTAACAGTTAATGGAGGGAACGCAAGACCGTCAATTAACGAATCATCTTTCATAGCGACGCAGAGAACTTCCCTCCTGTACCCTCCAAGATCAGGACTTGGAGGCAATGTGTGAATGCTCATGATGCATTGCGTTTTCATTTCCTTATATCGCTCTCAACCCTAATAGGGCATAACTACCTACATACAAAACGTTATAGGACCAATAATATGTTCATTGTATGAACTTATTTCTCCAGGTGAAGGAACCATCGCTAATATGTACCTTCAACTGTTATTGAAATAATACGCGCATTATCAGGTGACGAGGTGCTCAAATTTTGTCAGTTTTCATGTGGCACACATCGCCGTTTTTAAATGAGATTATAGTACATTGCAATGCTATAAAAGATCGTACTTCAGACATTAATACTGGAATACATGAAAGTATTTCGATGGCATTTAGAAGAAGATTCCTGAATTGAGTGGGTTTTGTTATAATCTAAATATATAATAATATGTTTTTTTTTTCGCTGATAGATATACCTGACTTATTTCTATAGTCTTTCGACGTCTTTTAATCTTCTGAGGAAATATTTGATGGATTTCACATATAGATAGAAATGGATTTCCAATATTTGTGTTGAACAATAAGTATTGAAAAATTTTTCATCCACATTTGGAAATGTAGGTAAACTGTACCTACAATCTGTTGGAAAACTAATGTAACATACCTTATCCAATCCAATAATATACCGGGTGTTCTAGCTTGCCTACCGCATCCTTATAATTTGATAATTTCGAAAATATGTAATACATTTGCATAGTGCATTTGATGCCACTGTCAAACGAAATCTGTTGTAAATACTATAGTCAACTCCGACAACTTTTTTTTACAGATGGGATGGTATATGTTTCGACATATAAATAATACCCGAATATTTCATTGTTTTGTTAAAAATGTCCTCTATAAATAAACCTCATCACCTTGAAATTGAAAATCAATAATAAGGGAAAATGCATAATAGTAGGTTCCTTTTTATTGAATGAAAAAGTTTCATTTAGAATACCATCACGAGTGAATGAAGAGAGGCTAGTTCTGTGATTTGTCAAATCTAGAGCAAGCTACCAGAGGAGGCGAAATTTCGAAGCTTGATGAATAGGTTGTTCTGCTTCAAAAAGATGACTTTATTAACATATTTTTTTATGAAATGAATGCTCATAAATTTCCTCGTTTTCTGATACATTTCTAAAATTGGACTTTAAGTCTAAATACATATGTAAAATATTCTTCCAGATTGGAAAAACACGATTTATCCCATCATTAAATGATCATCATGCAAGCCTCAGCATAGGTACTTATTTGATCTAAATAAATATCTCTTAAAAACGAATGAAATATTTCTTCGTGCTTGTTCCTATTAGGAATAAGGTGTTTCATTGAGATAATTATTCAAACATTTACTTCCTATTAAGAACAATTGACTGTCGAATTGCCTTTCAAAAAAATATAAACTTCTCGTGGAATATTTATAAAATACCCACAAATAAGTACAGGGTGTAACAGGCAGCCTGAAACAACCGGTATATTAAAATATAAAAATATTTGTAATTTCGCAAGTATGGATGTAGATACCTATAAATACGAAGAACTTCAAAAAACATAAAATATTTGTCATACATATCATATCTATCATAAATACTGAATCACCCCAAATTATTTCAACAAGTTTGAATAAAAATTCGACTCTTTAGGAGACATGTGAGGAGGAATATCTTTAGAGATCCGGTCCCAGCAGTAAATCATAATTGAACTGACATATTTTATGTACACGATCTTCAGTGGCACAAAATTCAATGCAATAAGAAACGATGATATTCCCTTCATATGGGTGTTCCTACATATAGGTCCTACAATAAATTAAGTGGGTAGATATTCTTTTTTATACCTATATCCGACAAATCAAAAATATCATGACTCAATATCCGTAAATAAGGATTTGATTCTATAATAACAGGTTTAAGGATGATATCGTATTAAAATTTTCGCATAATCCTTTCAGGTGTTCATTAATACATCAGCGATTTCGTGCCAAATTTAGGAGTACCTATAATTCGGTGAGAATAATTATTATTGTCAATTCTATAGTGTGATATGCATCATAAAGAAAACAAAAAAGGGGAAATCAATCCTATTATTATACATTTTGGAAATGTGAAACGGTCGACAAGCGGAGACGATGTTTGATGTTTAGCATTTTACTATTTCCCTGATTTTAATAATATAGAACCTTAGTAATTTAATGAATATCCGGATATTATCCACAGTTCCACTTGTCGATTGATCAGTGATATTTTATGTCTATTTGCCTGTTCAAGAATTTATCCTACATCTACTATAAAAATCATATACATAGTATAAATACATACTACATATTTTGCATTGTTAACGATCTAATGTTTTAATATTTTCGTCATATGTGAAATATTTTTGAATAAAAAATTTTCCTGAATTTTTATATTGATTCAATCCCATGCAATGACTCAAATGTTTTTAATCGGAAAAGAAATCATTTCTGTATAGAAATTCGTTGGACATGTCTATCAAATAGTTCAGATGAAATTTGGCAGGGAATGATCGTTGGGTGACGTTGCACATAGCACATAGGCATTCTTCAGGGAAAAAACAAGATTGGGGACTCCAAGATGACGATTGAATTCTGTGATTTATTGATAGGGTTGATTCGGTTGTTTTCTTGATGAAAAAATCCCTATACCTAAATCCTAAAATAGTTTTGTGAATAGTTTGATTATATTCAATATTCCTATAAGTGGGGATGAAAATGAAATTAATTTTAGGCTAATGCGTTGAATTCGAAATTGTAGTGATGTCTGGATAATATTTCGATTCTTTGATTTATCAGAATATGAAATTTTGCTGATAATGAAATCTGGTCCGATTGAAAAAATGTTTTTTATTGATACATATACAAACAATAACAACTATGAGTGAACCTATTCAAAATTTTCTATAATAAGAAAGGAGAAATATAACTATCACAGATAAGTATATTATTATGTCTAATACCCATATCCTCATGAATATGCGGATCTATAATATGGGAGATATTCTAGTCATCATTTCACAAATCTTATCTACATACTTGTATTTCACAAAATCAACTCAAAACATAATTGTTCTGAGAGTACAATGCCTGGAAAATACAATAATAAGTATTTTGATGCTCATAGTGGTATCTAGTGAAAAGGAAAGACAATTATAAATCTAACTGATTGTGGTTGTGAAATGTTTAATTATCGATAAGTTATTAGAGAATCATTAGAGAAAATAAGAAGTTCATTCAAGTATATTTTCACTTTCGTTCGTTCGGAAAAGTTTGATCATACTCTTCTTTGGACTGTGAGCATGTTTTATATAATTTCTAGGAAATCCATTACATCCTGGATACTTCAATAAAAACAACGAAATAAACAAATTTTTTCAGGGAATTCTTCAATACGTTTTTCAAATTTTATACATATATCATAAGTTTTTTTCAATGTTAATTTTTAATAGCATAATATTCTTGTTTGGTCTCTTCTCATATATAATCTTAAACAAATTATACTATAATAAAAAAATCAGAGACATAGAATAGGTAGAGATCTCAATCAAAATTTATCAGTTCATTGATTGAATGGCCTCCATTTAATGGATTCGAAATGGACATACAAAATTGTAACTCTGAATCCTTACAGGCACTGCTTATTGTGTAGAATGGATTTGGAACCTATTATAACAATATAATTTGATATAATTCCAAGGAATTCAATCGCATTCAATAATCTGTTTTTGAATCATCTATTCAATAATCTATTCAAACACCCGCTTCTTGATGTACATTGATTATTTCTCCTTCAGATATGTTGAAGCTGAACCTTCCACCATAAAATGTTTCTTTTCTCGAATCAATTCTCAATGGATGATTGACTTGCATTTCACTGGATTGATTGCTGTAATTGATCGGTTGATCGTTTGTATGCCGATACCAGGGCCAGCAGATCAACTTATTATTGATGCAGCATCCTAATAGAGTTTTTTTGAATGCAACTCGAAACTCTCTGTTGAAATAGGCGTAAATGAGAGGATTCAATGCTGAATTGAAATACCCAACCCAAAACATAAGTGTTATTATCCAGGGCGGGCTATAGCACTGTTCAGCGCCGCAAATTGTAGTTATAACGTACCTGAAAAGTTAATTACGATTGATCATTGTCATTCGAAATCAAATCTCTCTATCAAACATTAATCTCGAAACTATACTACGAAGTGGCTAAAACAACTGTTGTATTGTTGATATGTTCCATCAGCGGTGAATAAAATGCGATGTTGAATTGACCACTATGTTGATTTTATATGTATAACTTTTTAATATTAATCTGTTAGCTTTTGATGACTTGTGTAATAAATGTATTTTTGTGTAATCATCAATAGCTCTCTCTCTCTCTCTCTCTCTCTCTCCTATAACCAGGTTCATTGGTCCCAATTCTTCTGTCCTTTGTACTGGTCGTGCACTTCCTTCGCATTTTATTTTAATACTATATCATATTTTCTTCGAAAAGACTGATACAACGACAAGCCGCGTATCTGAATTGAAGTAATCAGATTTGGAATTATAATATATGTATGTGTATGGTGTGTATGTAAAATTGCCTGATATTCATTTGCTAAAACAACATTCCATTCTTTAAATTGACTTGGTTATAGGAATACGCTATTTTTGGAGTATGGATAAAATGCTCAGTTTACCAGAGAAAAAAGGGTAGCCAGCATGCCATAAAAACGGAAACTATAATCCCCAAAGTCCTGGCCGCTTTGCGTTCCCTCCGCATTTTACTGGATGTACCCAAATCAGACTCATTTTTCTCATTATCTTGAAAATTCATTTCCATTGATTGTCTAAGTGAAGTTATATTTGTTGATATGCCATTTATTTGAAGATGTTTATTCAGAAGAGCAGCTGCAACTTTACTCCTGAAATAAAAATGTGATTGGTTCCAAATTTTCACAACAAGGTAAGAGTTATTTCAATGCCTTTCGTAGGGCTCAAAATTTTTATCGAAATATTCAAAAGAAAACTCATAATGGTTATCATTAGTTCCGCCCTTGGTTCAAATTCCCTCTGAGATATTATTATACTAATATCAAAGAAATGCTTTCTTCCAAGGTTTCATCACGATATGTTTTCCTCACTAAACGTATACTTTTCCATCCTTCTGAAAAGATTTTTAGTCTAGAAACTTTAATTTGTGCATGGTAGCAATATAATATCGGGTTGTTCGATCTACAATGCGTGCCAAAGAAAGAAATGCACCTACCTACATACTAGTAGGTAGCCAAAAACATAATCTTTTTGAGCTGTCGAGCAAAAATGTTTCTGAAATTAATGTTGGAAGTAGAAAAAAGTAAATTAACTCGATAATAAATCTTGACGATGAGAAAATTGTTTCCGCGAAAATTAATTCAATGCATAATTTCTCCCGCCTAGAAAATAACTTACACACTTAAAGAGTACAATGGAAAAGGAAAGCTTGGAGATGCACTGTTTGTATGCACTTGCTGAGGAAAGCATAACAAGACTTCAAGACATGAGAGCTGAGGCGGAGAATTGAAGTTGGTGCTTCAAATCCAGTATACCAAGGTGAGCTAGTTAATTTTTTTAATACACCGGAAACTGAAAGTTACACTTACGGTTCATTTGAATACTACATAATCAAAAAATGGTTGTTGTTTTATGAAATCCGGACTTAATAAAGTTCATCTCGGTAATGTTAATAGAAACCAACGTGAAAGAGTGAACGTGGGTGGGTAGGTACCACTCATATGAATTATTATAATGCATACGTATAAATGGATTCAGATTAATTACACGTTGGAGTGAAGTGATTCTCGAAATAATCGAAACGATACATTAGCTACTCGTTGTGGGAAATCTATTTATCTATACGAGCGAAGTTTGCACGATAATGAATATGAAACAAATGCATAAATTTCAAAATAATATTTGCATATTGGATTCCACCCTAAATATCAATAAAATAATGACTTACCTATACAACATCATCTCTTGTCTGTCAGCCTCTTGATATATCCTGTAATACATAAAAATCATAACGATTCCTGGAAACCAGAAACTTATACTAGAAGAGATAAGCGAATATGCCTTATTGACAGTGAATGAACAGTGCATGGGATTTGTTCTTCTATATTCCAAATGTTCGTTAGTTGTATACCATCCCATAAATATTGGAAGAAACGAAAGAACTGCTGGACTACACCAAACAACTGTTAACATCAGAGCCAATCTTGTATTTGTCATGATCAATGGATAGTCCAATGGTTGAACAATCGCATAGTATCTAGAACAGAGGATATGGAAAAGTTCTGTATTGTGTATAGTATTAATTTTGAATTTTTGTTTGCCATAAGTATGGAAAAAATTACTCACCAACTATTAAAAGTGGCGGAGTACATTTAAGCTAAAATACTTGAAACTTCTATTAAAAGTAGGTCATTCTAACCGCCCATTTATAGTACACATAATATGGAATACATATATTCTTATGCAGATTTGACAAATGGGTGTGTTCTAACAAGATTCGAATCCTTTCATTGCAAGGAAGCAAAAAACTGTAGTAGCTCTATATTGAATTGGAACAATATTCCGTGGATTCGATACTGGTTTGAATATGTCTCATGATATGTTTGTTCAGGAAAATTACCTACCTATCGACACTTATGCAACATAAATGAAGGATAGAGGCTGTCGAGAAATAGACATCCAGTGAATTCCATACATCACACATAACGTATCCAAAAAGCCACTGTCCTCCCGTTATTTCTACACTAAAGCTAAAACACATGGCTCCTATAGCAACCAGCATGTCTGCAAATGCTAAACTAACTACAAAATAGTTCGTTATGACCCGTAATTTCCTATGTCGCATAACAGAAACAATAACCAACAGATTCCCGAGAAGTGCCGCCATTATTATAAAAGCCATAACTGTCAATTTCACGATGATGAAAACGAGAACGAACCATGAATTGATGTGATTCGTTTGTTGGTCCACAATTATTCGTATTGTACTACTAAAGGTTGAATTAAAGACTACATCTAAGAATTCGGATTCGTTTGGTGATTTCGCTGAAGTTGATTGTGTCATGTATTCGGAGATAACTTTCAGATGGTCCATCCTTTATGAATGATTGTCAAATTGTATTATTTGAGCAGTTAGTTTATGTTAATACCTGAAAAATATTCTAATATAGAATCATTGAAAATATCTATGCATAGGATGATTCCGAAATTGGAGAAATATATTGACAATTTTGATCAAAGTCAACAAATAAGTTATAATTAGTAGGTACCTATCCTTAGTATAGAATTCTCGCCATTTCTCGTTTTCAAATACTTTATACCTCGCCAAGTTTGTAAGTTCAATGAAAATGAATTATTCGTTTTTGTGGGTAATTATTCCATATTGTAGGAGAAAGAGGATCTTGAATTGATGAAAATCTATAATTACTCTAAAAACTGAATCACAATCCGCTTAATCACTACTGATGTTGTTTGTATATCACAATAGCACGTTCAGGTCGGTGAAGGTAATGTCGAACCAAATGACTCTTCTACACCCACCGGAAGATGCTACAAGATGATACAAGTGTAGTATAGTTAAAACAATTTATAATTTATCCTAGTGAAAATTATGTAATTCAGTTTCTATAGTGAGAGGATCTGAAAGAGAACACTATACTTTATTGCGTTGCAATTGCAAACACTAGTTTGTGGAAGCGTTCCTCAATTTTTTCGATAATTATATTTGTCTTGCGATTGATTCATATCCCAAACAATGCAAAACTCATTTATTATTCCTCCAAAGTCGGAAACTAAATAAATTGTATTGTGCCGAATGATTAATCTCATCTTTTTTTGTCATCGTATTCTTCATGATATAGTAGTGAAACATTTTGTCGTACATTAACGTGATGGATAAAACAGATTTGTTCCTTTGATCCTGATCTATCATACTAGGTAAATGTATCATATTTCACTGTCTTTGCTTTTCGCACACCTAAATTAAAAAAAAATATACATTTGCGGCTCGCGGAATCTAATATGTTGATCATTGGATATTATATTAACGTTGAAAATAATTTCTCTTTGTATGATAGCAAAAAATAAATTTTTTTTAAACCACAATGGATATTTTTTACACACACTGTGTTCCTATCATGCTCATGCATGCATGCATGATAGCCCTCGTAAAAATAGGTATTTCTTTCTCATTTATACCATACTTCTGAAATCAATTCAAGCCAATATAGGATTCGAACACAGTTGGAGTTGGCTCATTGGACTTTTTCTTAATTACGAATGAAATTTCACACTGTTGGGATTAAAAAACATGAACGTTTTTTTATCAGTAAATATGACTCATTAGAAATAAGGAATATTGCAGTGAATAATTCGTTCAAATTTAACATTCAGTTACTTTCAGGTAAAAAAGACATATTTATATTGTTTATATTCAATGGGTGACATCATTATTTTCTCCACTCAATTCGGATTCATATTTGAAACTTCATAATTGTTTAATGGAAATGATGTTCTCAATTGATTTATCTATAGTAGTTCATCAGTACTCACCAATTATTAAATGAATATTTCAAATTACTCTAATTAACATATCCAGAAAATTGTTGACATTTTTGTTGAAAAAATAAAGGTATTATGAGCACATTTTGATTCAGAGTAAAGAAACTCGTTTTTACGTAGTGATCTATTTACAAAATAAAGATTATAAGATCGACAATGTGAAACTACGAAATTGGCGAGACCAGCGCATTGCTGTGACTGAAGATGAACCAATTTTACACGCGGCATACATGTATTATTGAACCACCCTGCTTTCTGTAACAGAATTCCTACAACCTGGATTTAGCCACTCGAAAAAGCTGACGGGGTACAGATGTATAATTCATCCGAATTCAAAGGAATTATGAAATAACAAATTCATAACATCTTCATATATATTTTCATTTTTCCTGTTTCGTCGCTACAGATTTTTGCAGAATATCATGCAAATCATAATCCGATAAATAGCATAATTAAAATTTCGACATCTCCTGTGATACAGACTCCACATTATCAATGAGATTCGTAGATTAATAATCGCTTATTTTATTCGAATCAATCTGCAGATAATAATTGTTACTAACTCTTGAATAATATTATTCCTTCAGCAAACTCTTCAGACCAAAAATTGGTATACCTATGTTGAAAACAATATTTACATTTTTGATACAATCAAGAAATCGTTCGTTTAACTTAAGATACCTCAGTATACGATAATGATGGGTGAAAAAGAGATTTCCATTTGCAGAACTCTGAACAGAACGGTCGAATTCAGGAGGGTAGCATAGTATTCCTTTCTCGCACATCGTTTCTTTCCACAGTTTCCACGGCCTTTCTTTCTAACATTATATATTATCCAATGCTGAAGTATTCTTCTTTATAAAATCCAATTCAAATGTTCCATTATTTAGGTTTTAGTTGAAACGATAATTGTAAAGATATGATAGACATATCAATGAAAAATATGATCAAAAAGTTAATTATTATTGTATCTACGAATAGTGTGACTCTATTCCTTATGAGGTCGTCAATTTTGAAATTCTATGATATACATATGCATAGTTCGAAACCCTCTGTTGAGAAGCAGTACAATAATATGTTTGTCATAACATGAAACATGTGTAAAAATAAGGTTGGGAAATATAATATTGATTCCATAGAGCTCTTCCTGAGCAGCAAAACTGTACTAATCGACTTTGACAATTTAGTTTTTATTACTGTTGATGCGTAGAAATTTCATATCCTGAAGGTAAAACCAACATTTTCGAAATCTGCTTTTCTTCGTAGTAGAAGACCATCTGAATACGATGAGGGTCACTGAAGAAGTCGTGAAATGACGATGGGATTCGTTGAAAAATTTGGAGCCTGACTGTTTCATGATTTCAACGAAAGCAAAAAAAAAATCGACTTTAAATTGCTTCTCAACTTCTAGTCCATCATCGAGCATCACGAGGTCCTGAACAGCGCTTCTTGTAACAAATCTTCACGGGGAATGAGAAATGTTGCCCATATGGTTATATCTACGACAATGGAGAGAACCTCAAAAACTGGCTAATCAACTTCTTTAATACTAGACTGGGCAATTTTCAGCGAAACAGCATCGAAAAAATAAATAATTTGATATTAATATTATCGATTTTTGTTCAAATTAAAGTCTTTAATAAAAGCACTTATTCCCCAACCCAATATTCTCAAATGAGAACCGAAAATAGTAAAAATCGTGACAAGCGCATCCGGTATTCTGCAACTTCTTTTTACATAATATGCCACTTTGAAATTTGAAAATTTTCGAAGATGGTTTTTGGCGGTTGAAAAATGAATTTCCTGGGATTGCAATATACTGCGGGTAAAAAGTGCCTGTGGAAAGCGCAAGTGAAAGACGTGAGTTGGGAAACGCGGGGAGAAAAGTGATATATGTGTGTAATGTAATATTTGCGTGTAGTAAAAAATGCTTGTAGAGCGCGGGTAGAAAGCGCGTGTTGAAATTGCGAGTAAAAACTGCATGCAGAAAGCGCGGGTAAAAACTGCATGTAGGAAGCGCGGGTAGAAAGCGCGGTTAAAAAGCGCGTGTTGAAATTGCGGTTGGGAAGCGCGGGGAGAAAAGTGATATATGTGGGTAATGTAATATTTGCGTGTAGTAAAAAATGCGTGTAGAGCGCGGGTAGAAAGTGCGTGCGGAAAGCGCGAGTGGAAAGGGCGGATAGAAACCGCGGGGAGAAAGTGAAGTATAGTCCATTCAAGAATAAAGGACCTCCCCGAAGCTCAATATCTGGTTATAAAAGAGCTTCAATAATTTCTGTAGTTTTAACCACAGAACTGGAATATGTAGTAAATATTGGAAATTTGAAAAGAAAAGGAACTTGTGAGTGGGACTATTATTTCAAATAATCACGATAATAATTGAATAACAATTCCTGAGAGTAGGAATAGAAAGATTAACAAACGATATGTTTATTTGTATTATCATACTTGACATATAACATGAATTTCAATAAATCCCTCAACAATGAAAATAATCCGACAAAATAGGCCTAGAAGATTGTCTTTTCATCAATATAGGTACAATTTATTTACAGGTTAAAAAAATAACATTGCATGAGCATCAGCACTACAATTTAATAACTCGGTATCATTATTATTCAACACTTGAGAGTAATGAGGAAGTGAAGACAGAAAGTGTGTTGATGGAAAAATTAAAACGAGATTAAATATAACCTATCTATGAATACTTTCGCAACCAAATTCTTCTCAAGATATTGAGTGCATAATGTATTTCAAAAAAATAGTATCCTTACGTTTCTTGACTAGAAATATTTAAAAAATCATTAATCAAATACCTTCTTGTACTTTGCTCTGCTCATATTCTCGAGAAATTCTGAAATGAAAGTGGGTAGTTATCGTAGTAATTGGAGGTTACAATGGTATTCTTTTCTTCTCGAAAAATTCTATAAAATAATATTCAATTACTGTAACAAGCACTCTAATATATCACACATTCCATAACTTCTACTCACAACTCTTCTCTGAATTTTTATAATATCACAGAAGTATAGAGGGAAACTTATTGAACAATGATGAAGATAAATTTCCTTGTACTATTTCATCATCAATAATATTTATATTGCTTTTTGTAAGAATATAACAATGTAGGATTTCTTATATTGGTAGAAGGTCAAAATTGACCATCATTGATTTATCATTGCATTTCTACTTTTGAATTCAACAAGTTTCCCACATTTACGTATATAAATCTATGTTTCAATCAATAGTCTTTTATGACGTAGTTTATTCTTTCAAAGTCTTAGAATATTGCTTCGTAGATATATTATTCATATCGATATTTTTTGTTGAATGGTGAAGAATTGAAAAAACAAAATAGGGAAAATATTTTGAAAAGTTTCGTCGGTAATAAGTAGTTGAAAGTGAGTTATTATTAACTTGGTCGAATCTATCGAAACGAATCAAACATAGTAATTATTGTGAAAAATTAGAAAATTCAATAATTGCTTGAATACGATATTACGTATTCACTAAAAATTGTACTAAAAACATATTATATGATTTTCATGAAAATGATTGTTTATTTCAATCGTCAATTCAATATCAAAATATGTGAAAATAAATCAATATAATATATTCTTATGTAACGAATTTACTCACTGCGTGTCTGATGCGAATAAGAAAGTGGCATGAAAGGTCTCTCAAATAAAATATCCATTATGTTCCATTCAACAATAATGATCGAATATTGAGAAAGAAATCTCATCTGTTTTTTCTACTGGTAGATACCATTTAAAATATTTCTATTTCAGAGGATTTCTTTTATATGAATCCAATCTTATTAATCATTACAACTAGGCAACGAAACACTTGTGAGCAGTTCTAAATTATTGCGCAACCTTACAAAGCTGCTGTAGCTAGCCGCTTCGACTTTACAAGATATAAAGACTCAAAGTCTTTCATCTCTGCAAGCCGGCGACAAATCTTGAGGCTAGAGATATCTCGGTGAATTTTTCCAACACGCGAAACAGAACGGCATTGTACAAAGAAGGGTATCCTTGAAAGCCTCCCTGAAGTCTCGATTAAAGTAAGCATAAATTAGGGGATTCAGGGCCGAGTTGAAGTAGCCTACCCAAAAGAGCATGCCTACAACCCAGTCTGGTGTGGGGCAGCTTTTTTCTCCACATAATGTTGTTATAACATACCTGAAATAAAAATTGTGTATGTGATTGCTGTAAATAACACCTACATATTTATTTTATAGAAGAGGTATTACGTCCGTGGTGGATTCGGAAATGTGGTTTCCAGATCGTCAAAACTTTTGCACCTCTTTCATCTACTATTATGATGCAATGAACAGAGTCTCGATGTCAAACTAAGTATTCTGTTCGAATATTAGTTCGGAACGTTCGATAGATCAGAATCGCCCCCAGGTGCTCATATAACAGCTCCAACGTCTACATCCTACATTTTTTTCACTATTAGGTATTATTGTCACTGTGCTAAATAAATTTTTTTAATCACAACTGAAGGTCATCGCCGGAAAATGAATCATATTCGTACTAAATGTACTATATATTTTACGTTATATCATCATATATATCAATACTAACCAAAGAAAAAAAGGAAGCCAGCATAACATGAACGCCCCCATTATGATACCCAAAGTTCTGGCTGCCTTGTGTTCAGCTCTCCAAGTTTTCGACTGTTGTTTGATTGTGGTACCTGAAAAAAAACGCATCTATTTATTTCACAAGAGGGATGTGGTGTGATATCAGTGATATTTTCCTATCGGTCTCATTCATAGTTTCTCTTTTCAGAATTTGATTAGATATACCGTGAATAAAATAAGCCAGTATGCAACATATTGTGACTGTTATCTATAACCTTCGGAGAATCTACGCCCGCAAAAAAATTATAGGCCGTTTGCGAAAGAAATTAGTCATAAGGAATTCGAATCCAATGCACTTCAAAGTACCTGCAGCAATGGAGTTGTCGAAGTTCAAATTGAAAAAGTGATTTTTTCGTATACATTTCTATTCCTAAAATTAATCTAAACTAAGAATTCACAAAAAAATATTAGAGTTGTTTTGTCTGAAAACGAAAATTATATTCCGTTTCATTGAAAAGAGCATATGAAGTAAGTACCATTGAACCATATATTATACCATAGTGTATAGACAACAGGCAACCCCCAATATTCGAATCAAATATCACATCCAATGGAAATGTACCTACGATATCGATGAACTGATCCGCAGGCAAGCATTATTCACATGTCATTCTGACATTGATGGAATGGATATTCACGCTCCAGTTGACTCTACGATTATTCGAACATGTACGGTATATCATATGTAGATAGATCCTCTTAATAAATACGACTGAACTTTTATTTCCCAATTGCTGTATTCAAATGTTTCGATACTTACATTTAAATGAAATAATAATCAAAGAATTCATTTCATTATTTGAAGTATAATAAATAATATGGCGAAAATCCACTCAATTAAAATCTCATTAGGAACAAAATACATGAAAATAATGTAGACAATAATTATTGTTAGCTTCATTCGAATGAATCTAATTGAAACAATTCCTTGTTTGAAAAGATTTTTTCTTTATATCATTCATAATTTGAAATAAAAATAGAGATGAAATTTTTCAATGTTCATTGAACAATAATGGATATATGAATATAATCAGAGGAAATAAATTATGTCTTTTCCTATAAATTTTCATTCCAAATTTTCGTATAATTTTAATTTTATTAAAGGGTTGAAGTCAAACTGTACCTACGCACTAACTTTTGAAAGGAAATTGAATTTCAGTCGATAAACACATATTTGTATTCGTTGGAAATCAAGAAGATCAATCTCAATGCGATTTCGTCTATGAATGATTTACCTCAAGATCGCGTGAAGCACGACCACGAACAGTTGCAATTTCTTCCAAGAATAAAACTGAACCTGGAATATGAAGGTCGCAACCTTCACACTACTTCTTAAAATTGTTTTCCTTTTATCGATTCCTTCAAAAAGATATTTTTGAAGACGCGAATCAAATATTAAAAATGTAAAAATATGATCATTCACCAAGAAAATCCCATGTAGTTAGATCAGTAAGATGCAAAAAATTGTTGAGGAACAATTCCTTACCATTTCCAATAATAAGAATTGCTGGTAAGGTTTTTCCCAATTAATTTTATAGAAAAAGCTTTCTCCATTCGAAGGAAATCATTTCAGTTTATGAATGGAAAAGGGCAACGTTATAAATTCCCATTCATGAAAACATTTTCATATTCTTAGAAGTTGGAGTCTGCTCCAATTTGTTTGTATTCCTATCGATTTCCAGGCCGTAAGCGGCTCTGGGTCATGGATCGTCCCGAATATTCAGCTGTATTCGCTATACTGACCTATTGGTTGGATTCGTTTTTCCACGTAAAGTGATTTAGACAAAGTATCGAATGATAAGCTTTTCCATTTCTTCTAATACTACTAAAATTCATTAAAAAAATGGATATCAGATCGCTTCCTACCATTGATGTTGAGTTCTGTAGCAGCCTTACTGTTGTCTCCTGTGTTCATGGCAGTGTTAAACTCCGTCAATGTCGTCCCATACGAGATTGCAGATCCTGAGCCTGTACTTCTTCTTCCATTTATTTGTCCTACTGTAGTAAGCTCCCCATCTGATGGATGCAAAAAGTGATCTCCAAACCTTTCATTGTACCTTCAAGTGAAACGTCTTTTACTTCATTTCTACAGCTGGATACTGATGAGAATCCGACCAAACGAATAAAATAAAATTACTTTTCCAAAACTCACCTTTCTCTGTATGATGTGCGGTGTTGATGGATTGAGTTGAGAATAATATTCGAAGACGTTCTAGATAGAGCCTTCCTTTGCCTTGTCGCCTCTTTATATATTCTGAAGTACATCGTTACCATCACAACACCGGGTATCCAGAAACTCATCGAACTGCTTATTAGTGAGTAATATTTATTTACAACGAAATTACAGATATGGGGATGCTGTTTCTGGAACTCGAGGTGCTCATCTGTCGTGTACCAACCCAGAAAAATGGGCATGAAACTAATGAATCCAGGTAGAATCCATACATTGGCCAACATGAAAGTGACGGTCCGATGCGTCATGGTGATTGGGTACTCCAAAGGTCGGACAATAGCATAGTATCTGTAAATTACGTAGCTTGATGCAAAGTTCCACAAAAATTAGTTGTTTTTGACTGCTGACGAGTGCATTTTAAATTTACATATAGAAAATAAATACCTTATAATAATCTAGAAATTTTTGCGCCCATACCCAATAATTCAATCCACATAATCCCAGAATAATCAAAATAGTTAATCGTAGCCACAGATATGTAGCCTGTGATGCTTCTATTCGTGTATATTTGTAATTAGACACAAGTGGCAGTAGCCTATAAGGTATGTGGAACAATTTTTTTTTGCCCATAATCATTGAATAAAGTGATCATGATCTATTTGACCCCTTGTACAAAATTCGATTAATGAGCCATTATTTGCTGGCCTATACGACTTCATGGTCACAAAAACATATGTATAGACGTTAATGGTCACAAACAGAGAAAATTTAACTGAAAGCGATAGAGGTAAATTGCTACATTGTGTAATGTCAGCGAAGAGCCGTAACTTGGATCCATTTCATTTTGGCTGCTTAATCCATCAACTAGAAATGATTGTCAATCTTTAGAACTGGAGCTCCTTTGCAGTCACTAAAACTATTTCAATGAACTCAAGATATTTCGCTTTTCGTAAATTTTAGGGTATTTGGAAAAAACTCGATAAATTCGAATGGAAATAGACACTGTATCTATTATAATTATTCAAAATTCTACTGGTTGTTCGAAAAGAGACAACGCATTGACGACATATTCAAATTATAATTTCGGGATTATTTCAAATGGCTCACTCCGTATTTTATTTTTGCATTTGATGGCGAATTTTTCAAAGGTAATGAATTTTACTATCGTATGCAAAAATTACGGAACAGAAGCAAACTCACCGATCGACACTTATGCAACACAGATGCAAAATAGACACCGTAGAAAAGTAGACGTCGAAAGAGTTCCACATATCACACATGAAAGGACTGAAAAGCCAGGTTCCCGTTAACTCGACACTTGCATTAAAAGTCATAGCACACAAGGCAACTAACATATCGGCCATTGCCAAACTGACAACATAGTAGTTCGTGATCACTCTCAGTTTTCTATGACGATGAACACTTATAATAACTAGCGCATTTCCGAGCACAGCCATAATTATTATAGTACCCATTACGAAAGACTTGAAGATGAGTATCAACAAATTAACCCAAAAAGGTTGTAAAACTTCCAAGTTCGAAGAAACATGCGACTTGTTGCTGAACCAAGAGATGTTTTGCAGGAACAATTGAGGTACATTCGATGAGGTCTCTGTTAGTGTTGCTGAGAAAGAAGCCATTACATTCGCTATCATTGTGCGTTATTTTGAAATTTCTCACATCTCTGCTTCTTCTATCTCGCATATCTGTAATCACAAAGGTTGAGGAAGAATTCCATGACAGAATCGGCGCTGTATTTGTTTCAGACTCCGTTTTTGGAGCCATCTGGAAATAAAAGGTTTTTGAATTAATCGGTTGATTTGAATCATTTCGATGTGCTTATTTTCTTCCTCATCCCCAATTCTTTGAATTTTTTATTATTTATTCTTTCAAATACATAAGTGTTGTATTCAAAATTGAAAAAATATGTTGTACTTGTAGCCAAAATTCAGAACATATCCAGTTCATATACATAAAATTAGCAGTCCTAATCGTTCATCGTTCTCCATTTAATAGTTAAATGTTGCACTTCTGATTCTCTTCTTCGTGTGCAATAGGGGTGATAGATTCTTGTTTCGTATGATAATAATTCTGAGATATTTAAATATTTCAGAATTAAACAAATTGTCTATATTACAAAATGGCGAAAGCACAGGGTACAAGATTAAAATGTTAATTGTTTTCCGTCTAAAATGACTGAAAATGTTAGATATATGAAGTACTTATTTCATAAAAGAACCAAATATATAACTGCATGGGCATAGGTACAAAACTTATCGAAGTTTCTGGATGGTGGAAAAGAGAAACGAATATTAGCAAACTCGAATGTAGAGCATTCGTTCTTTTCAATGAACGTCGAACATCTCAATTCTTAAAACATCTCATAAACTGACCTGAGCGTATTATTACTTCATTTCAGAAAAATCGACATTAAATCACTTTTATCCTTCTGTAGAAAGAAATTCATGCTCAGTTTGAAGATTTCCATCAGAACCTCGATATTATAAGATATAATTGGATATTCAAACAATGAAACCTGCAAGTTAATTGTATTTCTGGTCGCATATTGAAAATATTAACGAACTCACCATTTACGTTTGAAAAAAATGTCATTATTGATCATCAACACAAAAAGAAAAACACTATATTGGAGTAAAGATCATCACACATAGCAAAAGTACCCTTCCAGATAAAACATACTACATATAGGTATATTATTTATTTCATATAAGAATTCTGTTCGGCCCCATTCAATATTATGTAATATTGAATTGACGGAGTTATGATTGATTTTGTATATTCCCGTAATGTATTAAAATATACATGGAAAAGGACTTTTGTGCTCGTCGATCTCGCCATCCGACGGCAGACTGGATGGCGTCCTAGTTTAAAACAACGTCGGGACGCTTGCGCCACCCATGAAGCAACCCGCGACTCGACCTCTCCAGAATCTATATCGGTTTTTGGAAGAAAGCGAAGAATGCCAGATGAATTTTTCGCGTCGAATTTTCGTTTTTTTTTCTGCACATCTAAGAAAGAAAATTGATTTAAGATAGAAAACAAAAATCAACTCTCCTAAACTAAAACATATTCATTAAGTAGGCACTGGTAACATATATTTGGTCAAATCTAACATTTGGTAATTTTTAAAAGCTATAAAACTTTTTTATTGGATTCTAGTGTCATTTCGAATATTTTATTTTAACGGCAGTTCTCACAAAACATTGATTACCATTTTATTATGAGAATAAAATCAAAGAATCTCTTTCATTCCTAAATACATATTGAAAAAATAATAATTGAGATTCATTAACGGCCGTTTTCCATATCTACTTTCAATCCATCGTTTCAGTTACCTACGGACGATAGAATAAACTGAAACTTATCTACAGATAGACCACAGAAACGAAATAAGATTTTCTATTTTCAGCTTCAGTAACTGAAACGATCGATAGGTAGGTTAAAAATATTTGAAACGGTCATAAATGGACTTACAAAGATCATAATTTGGTTCCAGAATGATATTCTGAATACTCATAAATACAAATCCCAATGGATATGTCAATCAAGGCTTCATTAAATCGGGCATATGTCAACCAAATTAAGTCATACTCTTAAATTATGTATATCTTCGAAAGTATCATTTTTTCTGTTTTGATTTACTGAATCGTGATGATTTTATTTGAGGGATGGGTCAATGTTTGTGTAGGTAAGTTGATATTTGTATCTATTCAGAATTATCGCCGGATTTGTCTGGAGTTCAGAAGTATCTGAGTTAAGAAGTTGCGTAAATAAAATTCCCATTCAATTTCATATAGTTTCAAACAATTTTATTCATTTATAAAAGTACAAAATTTCAATATAAAAAAATCTTTCATGATAACAAGTTACAAGTCAAAAATATCATTTAGATTCATTTTCACTACGTTCCATTGTTTCCTCCCCTTCGTTCGCTCTCCTGCTTTCCCAATTACCATTACCCTCAGATGCATTCCAAGAACTAGACACTACCGTAGGATCAGTTGATGCACTCATATCTTCACTCTTTGCTCTCGCTTTGGACTTCATTTCTATCCCATCTTCGTTATCTTTGTGGTCATCGGCCCTAGAATTCCATTTCGATCCAGCCCTCTCTTTTTCCAAATCTGACATCTTCATCATAGTGTGACTCTCCTTAACATCGTTCGACATCTTTTCATCAGTTTTGTCGGAGTCTCCTTCGGATTCTCTATATGTTGGTGGGGGATTATACTTCGGTGGAGTACTATAATTAGGAGCGGGATAACTAGGTTCTTTATATGCAGAAGGAGCAGAGTAGGACTGTTCAGGAGCAGGATATGAAGGTTCTGGATGTTTGTACATTGATGTGGCTGGTTTGTAGGAAGCTGAGGCTGGTACTGGGGCCTTATAAAGATTGGAGTCAGAGGCAGCGGTAGGTGCTGCATATGAAGGAGATGGTGCATTATACATTGTAGATGGGGGTTTGTAAGCAGGAACAGGAGATTGAGCTGGATATGACGGAACCGCCGGCGCCGGGTAGGCAGGAGCTGGTGAGGGGTATGCAGGAGCTGGTGAGGGGTATGCAGGAGCTGGTGAAGGGTATGCGGCGACAGGAGGCTGGTAAGAGGGAGCTGGTGCCGGATATGATTGAGCTTGAGGGGTATACGTAGGAGCTGGAGCCTTGTACATAGGGGCAGGTGCAGGAGCTGGTGCATTGTAAACTGGTTGGGGTTGTTTGTAAGCTGGGGATGATCCTGTAGCTGGTTTATATACTGGAGGTCCATATGCTGGTGATGAAGGTTTATAAGCTGGAGCTTGAGCTGGAGCGGAATAAGTTGGTGCTGGTTGTTTGTAGGTTTGCTGCTGATATTGATTTACTGGAGCTTTATATTGTGGTGCACTTGAATATTCAGGTTGTGTATATACAGGCGCTGGTGCTTTATAAGATAACGAAGGTTGGTACTTTGGAATATCATAAGTCATTGTCTTGTAAGCTGGAGAATAGTTTGGGACCTTGTAAGCTGGTTGAGAATATGGTACAGATGGAGGGGCCGAATAATCTTGAGCCTTGTAAACAGGAGCCGGATATGACGATGGGTACGAAGGTTTATATGCTGGAGCCTTATATGCAGGTGGTGCGTAAGCTGGTGGAGTATAAGCTGGAGCCTTATACACTGGAGTGGGGTAGGCTGGCGTTGAGTACACTGGAGGGTAAGAAGGGACCTTGTAGCTGGCTGTGTTATATCCGTATGGTCTAGGATATCCGTAGGCTCTGGCTGATGCTCTATAGTGACCATAGCTATTTCCGAATCCTCCATTAGATCCGTAATGCGGGGATGATGGGGCATATCCGGCAAGATTGGGTTGGCATGTTATGACGAGACCACCATGTCCTCCCTTCTTCAATTTCTTTCCTTTTGGTGCAGGCATATATGATGGTGGCATTCCGTAACCACCTCCGTATCCACCATCGTAGGCAGATCTCATATGATCTTCCATTTCATCACTTTCATCTTCGCTGAATCTTGCCATATTTCCCTCGTCGATTTCGACTGTGTTCATCATGGCATCTTCATCTGCATTCCTCATTGTTTCCATTTCTTCGTTTTCCGCCTTCAATATTTCGTCGTTTTTGTGATCATCGGTATCTGTGTGAATCTGATGATCGTGAGTTCCTCCATGTTTCCCAGAATCTCCATCTCCTGCGCGGTAAGAGCTATAAGCTGCATGAGGCGAGGTATACCCCTTGGTGGCAGGTGCATTATAGGATGGTGCCTTGGTTGGATATGCGGGGGCAGCTGCCGTATAGGTGGGTTTAGCAGGCGTGGCATATGGGGCTGCTGGTTTCGATGGTGCATACTCAGGTTTGGTTGGATAAGAAGTGGCATCGTAAGGTTGAGTTGGATAAGCTGGCTGTGGATAAGCTGGAGCAGGGGCACTGTAGCTTGATGCACCGGGAACGGTCTCATATGTAGGTTCACACACCTTGAATGGATGTTGGGAAAGTCCGCTTGGCCGGATTTCTACACAAAACGAGGTTGTTGTGGACTTCTTCTTCCGACTGATAGGGCTGAGATCTTTCACATCTTGGAATTCATCTATGATTTTTTTCGTTTCTGATTCCGATATTGCACCAAGACATTCGTGGAATAGGATGGCGAATACGCCCACTGAAATGATTGCGATTCGCATGTTGACTGTTCTGTGGACGGAATGAATTCTGATTCGAATGAATCGCTATTTATTAGGATCGGGCTGTTGAAAACGCTCGACTCGGCATTTTTCCATCGTAGCTAGGTACATTCTACTTCACTTATGGATTTCATGAAACATATTAATCAAGATCAGATTATTAATCAAATTTAGATTAAATGATATTCGAATGATTCTCACACAATTCACTTTAACAATAATAATTATAAATTCTACCGAATTTTTGGAAACGAGTACATTTGGAACTCTCAACAATAAGGCAATTTCAATACCTATCATAATTTCTCTGATATTTTTCCAGGAAATTACTTTCATTTGTTCATTCGACAGTGTTTATAGAAGTTTCTTATAAATCTGAGAAGTAACTGTTGTTTTGGAAATTAGACAACTTTTATGATACCAATCTTTGATAGTTTCTTTCTATATTTCAACTTCAGTATTTTGAGATAGATAAAAATTATTCTGGAAGTATCTAACATATCAATATCGTAAGCTCTGATTTAATCGATGTTTTGAGAAATAGAAACTATAAATTTCACATATCAATCCATTATTTCAGATATCTCTATTGGAATCTATAATAGGGATTGTTCATTTTCAATGTTAGGTTGTCCGAGTAACAACTAAGTAGTACCTAAGTAATATATAAAGGGTAATGGGTATTATTTGGGCGCACATAGGTACAGGGTGTTTCAAGTAAAGTGACCTCTAGAAGTATCCAGATATCGGAATGAGACTTTTTTCCGAAAATTTGTCCTGTGTCAGTAGAGTACACTTGTTAAGCCAAGCTTTAACATTCCAAATGGGGCAATCTTAATTTTATCAAATTTTGGGATTTTTCGCAAAATATTAAGTACGGTTTCAAGTTCATCATAAAAGCAAACCTCAAGATTCTGGAGATATTAATGTTATTTGGCGTGAGGATATGAGTCTGCAATAAATTTTTCTGCTATCGTAGAAATACATATTTTCTTAGTGTGAAAATTTTCTGTAGCCAATTTTTTCGTGGAATATTGTATCAGAAATGTGATAATTTCACAAAAAAGCGAATTTAATTTTACTTCAAAAAGGATATATCATATGTACATATTGTATTTTCAATAGTTACCTAATTAAAATTTAAATCTCGAAAATCCCAAAAATTGACACCGTAAACCTGCAGACAAATTAATTGCACCATTACTTTCACCAGAGCAAAAAAATCTAAAAATGATCTGATTTTTAGACAGCTCTGTACAGTTCAAGTTGAGTAGAATTTCAAATGTTTTGGTCCCTCGTTGAGCATTAGTATTCCGCTTGGAGAATAAAAGGTATCTCGAATCATGACAATTGTAATTTAAATCTATACCATAGCCGTAATACAAAAAAAATGTACTTATTTCTTTTGTCCATTCAAATTCTTAGTTTATAAGGTAACATTAGGATATCCGTTTGGATAAAACGAAAAATTTGTCTTTATAACTGTCTGCAAGTTTTACACAAAAAAACTAAGTAGGTATACTTAATCAAAAAGGAATCGATTAGGAAGTTGCAACTAGACCTCCTTGGGAAATTTTTGCTTCTAGCTCGAGGTTATGTTTGCTCTCATCTCTTAAATATCCTATTGTCTAGAAATGTTCAGCAGAATAGAATCGGTGCTTAGATCTTTTAAAAATAAAACGTAGTCGTACAGAAGTAAAGATTGACTGAAATTTTGAAGATGAGTGGTCATATGGAATTAATTTTTTAGATATTCATAAGGTTTTTCCATGAAGTTATGAGAACTTGATAAAATTTCGAAACGCTCGGAAACTAGGTTAAAGTTCAATTTTAAGTCAACAACGTTCGAATGTATTTCTACCAACTACTGTCTCGTAAGCACATTCTTGATTTCGTGATGTTTTATGATGCCCTCGCAATAGATATTAATTACAATTGAAAAACTATACGGGGGTTAGCAATTTTTAAATCCGCCCCTTTTACTTTGGTGCAGACCGATTTTATTTTCGATTTTCTCTTGGATGCTCTCGCTAGGAGATGAATAATCCATTGAAATAAGTTTCAATCCTATCACACTTTCAACTAGAGGGATATGATTTTTCGAAAATACATGAGATCTTCATAAATATTAAAAATTTCATTCCACTTCCGTGCATTATTAGGTACATAATTTCCAGCAAAGTGAAAAGCTATTTTTTTCTATAGAGTGTGTTGAAACCACTTTTTTATGCTAGTTTCGAAAATATCATTTCAAAGTGATACTTTCGTATCATGAGAATATTACGATGTCACATATTTTGATGGAATTTTCTAAGAATCATAACTCTTAATTTGAAAATTTTCTTACACTTATACCAATATCCCCATTACTTCATCCAGAAGAAGAAAATCAACAAAAAATCTGAGGCGACTACTGAAGTGTACATTACATCAAAGAATACTAATTATTGAAAAAAAACTTTTTTTATGCATCAGTTATCTATTATTTCAAATTTTAGCAATTCATTCCTATTAGTTTTAGGTAAAAATCCTGGATTTCAGATATGAAACATTATTTATTAAAAAATAATACAGCTTTCATCTTTACACTTAAATTAAGTTCTTATGAAATTTTATATTCGAAATAACCGTTTACAAATATTAAAAATAATGTTATAAATTACCTACATTAGTAACATGTCAGTGATGATTTGAAGATGAAAATAGTTTCATAGCTCGTATTATGGTTATAAATCATTTGGTACAGATATTCATCGTTTGTTCAGATTCAAAACTTTCAATTTGAAGAAGAGATAAGATATAATCAGAAGAACGAAGAACGATATCGTAAAAATAGTTTGTTGTTATTCATAATCATCGCTTGCCCTTTTTTCCAGTATTATGCACTGAAATCTTCATTACGTTACCGGCATTTGGTGAAGTAGAAGATGATGTAGAATTGCAGGCCTGTACTTCTTTTTTTTCAGTTTTCGTTGTTGGAATTTTTTGGCTTGTACAGGGTGTAGAATCTTTCTTCTCAATTTCAAAACTAGTTGTGTTATGGAAATTTTCAATAGGTATCAGTGTGGTTATTTCTGTTGATGTGGACGGTGCAATTGTAGATGTATGTAGCACAATATTGAAAGCATTTTTCTCAGATGCCAGTTTCTTATTAGTTTTATCATAGGAATGGTCGATCTTCACTTCTTGAGGATACATAGTATTATTGTCACTGCAAAATATGATATCTTCGTAGTTTTGGTCTGAAGGATATTGAGGGTAAGGCATGAAATTTGTATATTGAGGCTGGTTTCTATCACCAACGTTATCCATCAGTTGCATGGAAGCGTCGTAAAGTGGTCTTTCTCCGAATTCTGGGGCATGCAAGTCTTTTGCTTCTTCCGTTATTTCCGATCGTTCTACAGTCATCATATCTGATATGGGACAAGGTTGATCGTTTTCGTCTATATAAACATCGGGTAGTTTTTTGATTGACACAAAAGCAGATTGCTTTGGTAGATTATCCACAGCCCAAAAATTATTGAACAATCTATTCAGTTCATCGTCCTCTGTAGTCTCTTCAGTGTCCGTGGTTTCAGTATTCTTGTCCGAAGTGTTTTTCACAATCAAACCCAAACGATTCTCAAATTTGCTTGATCCTATTTCTTCGGCTGGTTTTATCCAAGTTTCATACACATAATCAGTCGGTACGGCATTCAAGAAAGAGACCATTAAAAAAATTACACAAATCACTCCAACTTTCATTTCATTAAAGAATTTTTTCACACAAAACTCGAGAAATTTTTCACAAGGATTGAACATTTTCAGCGTGTCATCCTTTATATAGATGAACACCTTTTATCATTTTACCAATGTTTTATCAAGAAAACACGAATATTATTATGTGGTATTCAAGACATGACAAAACAATAGTTTGTCAAAGGTGATTTGAGGCTTCATATATTCGGTATATCGGACGTGACTCCTCTAATTTCATTATCAAGGAGATATTATTTTTTTGACCATATTGATTGGTCTACCATCTATACTGATTTTTAAGATATTTCTATTGATCGTAAATAATCTGGGAGGTCGGTTTCAAAGAATCACAGATTCGCCAATTCCTGCCATGCATTGTGTAATATTTGACTAAGCAGAAATAATCACATTGTGATAACAATAACTTGCTCTATTTTTCGTACAGAGTAATAGCACATGAGTTTATCGAAAATTCCAATGCTTGTTTATAATCGCTCAAAATATATTGAAATTTTAACCCATCCATAATAATCAATCTTTGCGAGGATTTTTTCAACACATAGAATATTTCAGGTGTGCTTGCGATTTTCATAGAAACCTCAATTTAGAAGAAGTGGACCTCCTTTCTGAAAAATCCCTCAGAGCGGTTGAAGAATTGGTTATGCTCCTCAAAGGATGTAATTTATTTTTTAATGAAAGAATCGGAAAAGAAAGTTAAAATTTCTTTTTGCAGATGTTCATAATAATTGGATTTTTCGACCAAGACCTCATATAAACAGTTTTTCGGTTGAAGAAAAAGTATATCACGCATTACGTAAAGGTAACAAACGCAGCTTGCACAGATTGGTAACTAGAGATAGAGCGGAGGATGGAGTTAGTGGTTTGCAGATTTTTCTCACCAAATTGAAACAACCAATCATTCCACAATTCATTCAAGCTTTGGCAGTTGGTAATCTCAGATTTATTTTATAAATGGCTAGAATTATATGATATAAACCTAATTTTGACGATTATCCTTCAAAAGTAGTTCTGATTCATTTAGCTCTAGCTAGCTCAACCCAGAGATAATAAATATCGAATGATAATAATTGCTCATATTTTCATTTTCGGTATGGACTTGAATTCCATTGTGATTATTCTAGACGCATAAGAATAAGTAATAGTTATTCAATATAATATTGTCGTCAATATGGAATATAAGAAATATTGTTTCATTATTTACCTATATAATAATTTTCTGTAAGAGATCGAAACTCATAGAATATAGAATGTTAGTTTTGATTTTCCAATGGATCATTCCAGATGAGAACAAGGGTATTACTGCTGACATAGTAGCTGTAGATATGTTAGGACTCATGAGGCAGAATCTTCTTCCCAGACATCTACGTCTTATAACAACAATTTTTGACTTACTTCATTGTGCGGTCAGAAACACACACACGGACGAACTCAAAGGCAGTGCTGTACCCTTGTCGATGCTGCCCATTTTTTTTCAGCTAGAGGTAATTGTTTAGAATTAAATGAATAGTATTTGAACAATGTTGAACAATATCGATTATTATTGATATTATATGAGGTATCTATAGAATATAATATGTCGACCAAAAAGACTTAGAATAGATGAACATAATGTTGTTCTTTGTTATGTTTAGTTATTCTTGACGATCTAGATTCTGAACAACAATTCCGTCAATTATTGTCCGCGACAATATCAATATGTATTAGAATCACCGCAAAACTCAGTATCTACATATTTTTAGTACATATTTAATATAAGTACTCATATATTAGTCATATTATTAACTTGAAGTTGCCATATTTTAGGTAGATGTTGGTCTATTTTTCAGGATCTTAATATTCCACGTTGGAGACGACTTGTATCAGTGCTAATGGAAATGATTCGATTAGCCCCGACACAGCTCAATATCATTCAACATCCTGAAGATCAACAACAAATCTCTAGAATATCAAGATAATAAAATGTGGGGAGTTCTATATTATTTCCTCTACAGAATAGCTCGCTCAGGATTAATTTCGATAAGAAATTCTGTAATTTGAATAAAATACTTAAAATAAAAGATTGACTGTTTGGTAATTTTGAGGGGCGTTAGCGATATAAACAGTCTGATAATATTCTCATAATACAGGGTCTTTATTTATTCTACAATGGAAACAGGAGGTTGACGGGATTTTAATGAAAATATGGAATAATATTTGATTGAATACAAATTTCGAAATTACATGGTATTTGTTATACCCATGTATGTATAAAAAGTCTATGGTATAGAAAGGCAAAGAATAATTCAAAGTCCATTGCGATGTTATCCACAATCATTCAAGGAGACCCTGTATATATAACCGTAACACAAAAACAAAATATTTTAGTTGGAAAAAATCCCCCTACCATTGTATACAATGCCCTACCTTTTTCGCTCCCTCCTTTACGCATTATCGTGAAGTGTTCTTTTCTCGATACGAATAATTGTTTTGTAGGTTGCAAAGCTGCAAAAAGCACGGGGGAGCAATAAGATTAAATCTTATATGGATCTTTCTTTATTTTGTTTTGATATTTCTTGTACAGAACCAAAGATATGACACTGGGTTGTAGAGATTATCTTTGCTGGGTAGATAACCTCAGTTGAGCCCATAACCTCATATGTGATCGCGAAAGAAGAAGATGAATAGCGAAAGATACATAGAGAAAGGTTGTCTCTGGAAAGATACATAACCACAGATAACCAAAGAGGAAGAAAGAGTTTAAGTATATTAGTGTTCTGTGGTTTAATCTTTGTTATAACCATTGTTATAACCAAAGATCAAATTTGTCATAACCACAGATTACAGTAATCTGTGATTATAACATAACCCAAAATTTTTTACAAAGAGTTGTTGGCCTTGTTGGTTGTTATAACCAAAGAATATCAAATTATCAACCTTAGATAAGAGAAATCTCTTCTCTAGAATCTGTACTCGTTTCTTTCATCTTTTTAATTTTTTTCTATGTATGTACCTTTGATACCTGCAAATTGGTAAAAATTCGGTATAATCATCTTACCCTATAAAGTTTGATTACAAATCAAACAAAATTACCAAACGTCAATAACTTGTAAAGTTTTGCTTTGGACTTCTCTTTCAGGGTGAGTGAATTTTAGCTCTAGATTATATTCTTGATTATTCCGAGCGGGGGAGATGAGTGTTAACGAGAATAGATTAGAAACAATTCAAACATTAAGTAATCATAAAGGTAGAGTTTGGCATGTCAGTTGGCATCCAGAGGGTAAAATGTTTGCTTCATGTGGCGAAGACTGTACCATAAGAATTTGGTCGGTGGAAGGAAAAAATCAGTGGGTTAATAAAGTTGTTTTGATGGACGGTCATAAAAGAACTGTTCGGCAAGTTTCCTGGTCACCATGTGGAAATTACCTGGCATCTGCCAGTTTCGATGGTACTACATGTATCTGGGACAAAAATTCTGGACAATTTGAATGCAATGCTACATTAGAAGGACATGAAAATGAAGTTAAAAGTGTAGCATGGGCCCCAAATGGTAAATTGCTTGCAACCTGCAGTAGAGATAAATCCGTATGGGTATGGGAACTTGTAGATGATGAAGAATACGACTGTGCAGCAGTACTGAATGCTCATTCTCAAGATGTGAAGAAGGTTAGCATTTTTATGTTTATTCTTTCTAAAACTAGACAAAAGGGTTTACATGATTTTCATTAGAATAAATTTTTCCCACAACTCATGTTGGGCTATCTCAATAGTTTCTTCTGGTCAGTGAAGTTAATACTAAGTTGTATTTGTATTTATTACTCAGTATCACCTTCAAGCATCTATTGAAGCTATTGTGGTATCCAAACACATAGACCATATTAATTCAATATATAATTTTACTACATTCTAAATTTGATGAATATTTTTCAAAATATTCTACGTAGGTCACTTGGCACCCGAACAGTGAAATTCTAGCCTCATGTTCATACGACAATACTATAAAGCTTTTCCAAGATGATCCAAGGGAAGGAGATTGGACATGTCAAAGCACTCTAGAAGGGCATCTCTCCACTGTATGGAGTATTGAATTTGATAAATCAGGGAATAGATTGGCGTCTTGCAGTGATGATTTAACAATTAAAATATGGATGTTGAAAGAAGGTGAATGGATATGTGTTCACACTATAGAAGGTTTTCATAGCAGGACCATCTATGACTTGAGCTGGAGTCCCACAGGATTAATTGCCACTGCTTCGGGTGATGATGGACTGAGAATATTCAGAGAAGAAACTGGGTTAGGAACAGATAAGAATGTTTACAAACTAATAGCTGAAAATCGACAAGCCCACAGTCAGGATCTGAATTCTGTTGCATGGAATCCAATAGATCCCAGTGTTTTGGTGACTGCTAGCGATGATGGAGAAATCAAAGTTTGGCATTTTGAATGAATGTATCATCAAATTGAATGAGAATAGCTTGTTAGCATTTGCATAGTTATACTCATGAATCTAGAGTTTAAATGAAAGTGTTTCATGTTCAACAAATGTTTGAATTTTTCCCAATTTGAAAAATTTGGTAGAATATTTGGAAAACAATTGTATTTGTTCATCACTAAAATTTGTTGGAATTTTACAAGAGTTGGTTGATATTATATGAAACAGAGTGTTTATAAATGTATTGTTAGTAATCTTTAATCTCATCTTTTTTCAATAAAATATGGGATGGTTTTTTTTCTCACTCATCTCCCCTGATACTTAGAAATATATATAATACAAAATAATATTATTCTGAATCATGAATATCTCAAAGATAAGGTGTGGATAAAGAAACCAAAAATAATATTTTCTATTTTGCTTCCATAGGGCATATATATTTTACTTTTAAATTCAATTTTCCCAGTTTATATGCAACACTAGAGACAAACCTGTCTCATGGAGGTCCTTTATCTCCATGATATACACCATTTTATGGTGGATGGGATCTTTTGAATATAAGGATACATATATAATTCTTGAAGCAATAATTTAAAATTTATATTGTTTTTCCAGAGAATATGTACGAATTACTCTGATCTAATTTAGGCGTGTTTTATAATCAATTTCGCAGCAAAATGATACATATAGGTTTGTCCAGGTTAAGGATTCCTTTAATCAGAAAGTTGAGTAAAATGGCGATGGGCGATCAGAGAGTAGGCGTTTCCGGTCTTATGATCGACGAGGTAATTCAGAGACTGGAAAAATGGGCTCCGTTATCTTTGGCGGAACATTGGGACAATGTCGGTCTGTTGATTGAGCCTAGTCAAGATATGCCAATAAAAAATGTGATGCTAACCAACGACTTGACGGAAGACGTCGTACAAGAAGCTGCTGACAACGAAGCCAACCTAGTGATAACTTATCATCCAAACATTTTTCACGGAATGAAGAACGTTACTGTCAGGTAATGTTGTTGATTTTGAAAGATAGGTATAATTGAAATTGATGTATACAACTATGACAGTTGTTGGGAACACCAAAAACTGTTTTTGGGCCGATGTGCGCTAAACTGGCGCTTTCGCTTCACAGAGCTAAAATAACGAGAAGAGTAGAAGCACTTTCCTAGTTTCCTTTCTTAAATTCGTTTCGCTTCCAATGATTTTGAAAACAGTTCCAGTTTCCGTTTTTTTTCTGCTAAATATAGCCCATAAGCATACCCACCTATTTCCTTGCATAAAAGTTCACCAATAACTGCTAAATAAAGTGACTGATTCATGTATATGACATGAAAAATTTCTGTAGTTTAAACAAAATAGTTTTCTTAGGAACTGGAAAGAGAGGATTGTGCTTGGCTGTATTAAGAACAACATCGCTGTATTCTCACCTCACACTTCTTGGGATAATGTAGAAGGTGGTGTCAATGATTGGTTAGCGGATGCTCTCGAGTTTGATAGCTCCAAACCCATTCAGCCTAATGCAAACAATCCCAAACTAGGAGCTGGAAGGTCGCTTATTCTGAAAAATGAAATAACCCTTTCTCAAGCAGTAGAATCTATAAAAAAGCACACTGGTTTGGCACATGTGAGATTGGCAATAGCCAGAGGAAGAGATCTTGGTAAGGCTTCTGTGCCATGTAATAATATTTATAGTCGAATTATTGTTTGGTTCTTTGTTAGAATCCAAGATAAAGACTGTTGCCCTCTGCGCTGGTTCTGGTATATCCGTGCTACGAGGGGTGCCTGCAGATTTGTATTTCACTGGAGAAATGCTGCATCACGATTTGCTGGAAGCATGCCAGAGCGGTACTAGCGTTGTCCTAACTAACCATAGCGATTCTGAACGAGGTTTTCTTGAGGATTTCCAGGAGCACTTGGAAAAAGTTGTGTTGGATGGCCAAATCAAAGTTTTGGTCTCCAAAAAGGACAAGGATCCTCTTATTACTCTTTAACTGTATCTTTTGTATCACAAGGCTTGTTAGTCATTATTGAAGGTTGTTAATAAATTTTTTTTTTAATTATGAAAAATGAGAGTAAGATTTATAACAATTCCAAAATTCCAATTTGTATCTCAGTTCATATAATTAGTTTTAATATTCCCTGAAATTACCCGCATTAAAAAAATCAGAACTATGAAACAAATGATCTGATTCTGCTTGAAGAAATATCACACCCTAAAGTTGAAATGAATTCATATTGTTTTAAGATTGCTCTATTCGATCCAAAAAAGGAAAGGAAAAGTCCAACAGGAAAATTTGATATTTTCCTACATACCATAATTAATAATGTTTCAATAAACCAAATTCTACCTACATAATATATTTTGATTTTTCCTTACCGAACTTGAATTGATATCAAATTTTGAAAATAGTTACACGAGAGAGTAACGATTTAAAATAGGTAGGTATATAGGTACTTCTACACTATTCTGTATCATATTTTTCTTGAAATGATCTATATGTTTACCTATACTAATGAGCCAATTCATTAGTAATCAAAATGAATGTAAATAGACCTGGACCAATCATCAGCAAAATTTTGAGGGACAAAGTTCATGTCGATCCATCGAATTCTTATACACTGAGGGAGTGCGTATGTTCAGTTATAATTTTTACAATAATGTCTAGAAAATAGAGGCTTCCAGGGACTCTGTAGTTTTAGAATTTTAAGGCGAAATCTGAAACGATTGATTGGGTTAGACCCATTGATTCAACTAAATCTTTGTGAATGAAGAATGAATAAGATAATACATGAGAAGCGCGCATAAATTGAGTGTATGACAGTTTCAACTACCACTTAAGCTTGTTGGGTCGAATGGGCGGGCTTTGTCAAGCCAGTGATTAATTTTGAGTCCGCATGTACCCTCAAGAATTTCACTTCCCTTTCAGTTATAATATACCTTAATTGTCCGTGATTTCAGTGCAAGTATTGTGTTGGAACGTTGTGAACAGATCTTACTTAAATCTTATTTTGACCATAACGAGGGGAAGTCTTCATCATTTGGAAAACCATTTTAACGAAATACATTCGATATTTTGAATCAATTTTCAATCTATAGGTAAGATATTCACCATTCCAATTTTCAATGGAATGCAAGCATTTCCAATGTTTCCTTTATGCAAGCATGATATGGAGATATTATTTTCTCTATGGAGAGTTCCATCCAGCATATTAATGGTGTATTTATTTTGCACTTGAAATCAGTGAAATCATAAAATGACCTGTTGAATAATTGGTTCATAAGAATTTATATACTTATTCCTAGTTTTAGTATTGTGAAATGTAATGAACAACTATTCATCGGTCATTGCAGATTGTTTTACCGCCGATCGAAGAATTTAATTTGACCGCTCAAAAAAATATATTGTCCAAAAACGTATTGGCTCCTGCAACTTCCAACAATACATTAGATAGAGCATTGTATAAGGAATACGGTTGCCTTTATTCAATAATATAGATACATATATCTCTTTGTCTTGTCAAATCAAAAGTGGAATACATTCAATGACAATAATTCGTCGAATTTATTTTTTATCACTAATGTGAATGCGATGAGAATAAAAATAGCTTTTAACAATAGCATTTCAGAATATAATTTCTAAAATTAGATTTTTATTTACAATAAGAATGATCACGCCTAAACGGTAAGGCAATGTATCCTTATTTTTATTTATGTTCATATCACTATTGAAAACTGTAAAATGTAATCCAAGTTACTAACACAAGTTTGAATGAAGAAATTTAAATTCTGAAACTGCCTTTATTGTTGTGGAATATAATAGAAATGAATATATAATATGTAGATACAATCCTTGAATATTTTAATGATGTAAACACGTATAATCAATAAGGTCTCAATGCATCTAATTCCTTAAAATTCGAATTTTGATTAGGTTTAGTAATAAAACACTTGGATCAGGTTAGAACAATACTGCAAAGCGGTGAGTCCATCGTTCTAATTATTCTGAATTTTTCTCTCTGAATATATTATTTTAGGAAAATTTAGTTACCAGAAAAAGGGTGTCCCCCGTTCTATGTTTTCTAGTTAAATGAAGAATTTCGTTCACAATATGAAGGAGCATCACATTGAGGATATGCCATCTGGCCCTTTGGACTTTTATAGAAACCAGGCAACGTTCGACTGGAAAGCAATGAAGATGATTTTCGAAGAAAACAAGCAATGTCTGAACATCAAAGTTGGTATTTCTTTTCAAGTTCGATTCAACGATTCAAAAAATCAGAATGTTTTTTTCAGATGAACTTATGGAAGACATTGAGTATCGACCCAGTATTTTCAAGATCGAGACAAACTCCCACCACAGAGGAATTCAAGAGAATCGCCGCTAAAAGACTTCATCACTATATGAATTTGAATTTTTTTCCGTCAAACATTTCGAATTTGCCATACACGGAGAGGTTGAGACTCATGATGGCCGTAAATGAAGCATTTGGAATCGCTTTTCCTGATGTTTCTATGAAACATGCCATAGGCGTTGGTCTAGTGAGGAATGCTTTAGCTACAATGGGAACAGAAAGACATAAACATTTCTTAGACGCGCTATGGAGTTCAAAGGTAAATAGATATACCTACCTACATATATTTTATTTAAATACGGTAAAAGTCTGTGTGCGTATATTGTAGGTATTGAATATGAAATTACATGAGGCATCCGAAAACATTGTAATTAACATTTTACTCTCGGACTATATTTCGAATCAAACGCAACGATGGATTTAAGGCATCTAAAGAAAAGATCGAAAAGAAAAATATTCATTACAAATGCTTTTAGAGCGGACAATTATTAATTGAGAAAATTTTGTACAGGTTGTAGCCTGCTTTATTCTCACTGAGGTAGCACATGGAAGTAACACGAAACAAATGAAAACAACAGCAACTTTCGACAAAAACACCCAAGAATTTGTAATTAACACTCCTGACTTTCTAGCTGCTAAGTGCTGGAGTGGTAATTTGGGCAAAACTGCAACATTGGGAATTGTTTTTGCTCAACTCATAGCGAATGATCAAAATTATGGACTTCATGCATTCGTTGTACCTTTAAGAGATCCGAAAACCCTTCTTCCTTACCCGGGATTAATAATAGGAGACATGGGAGAGAAAATTGGTCTTCATGGCATAGATAATGGGTATGTCTACTCTACATAAGTTATAAAATTGTAGTTCAAAATATGTAGGTAGTAGGTATACCTACTATAGTCGAATTTACCTTTATTGGTGCTCCAGGTTTGTTATATTCAAGAACTTCAGAATACCAAAGGAGAATCTTCTTAACCGAACCGGTGATATTACCCATGAAGGTATTTACGAAAGCAGTTTTTCTGAACCTGGGAAAATTCTAGGGGCAGTTTTGGAAAACTTATCTCTAGGTCGTCTAGGAATCATACAAGGAAGTGTTAACACTTTAATAAAAGCAGTTACAATTGCGGTAAGGTACGCGGCGGTTCGCCAGCAATTTTCTGACAACGGAAATGGTTATGAAAATGCAATAATTGAATATCCGTTGCACGTGAGTGTTTATTCTAAAAATTACCAAGGTGACATATTTCCACTGATCGATTTTATGTTTCCCAGCAATGGAGATTGTTTCCCTATGTAGCGGCAGCTTCAGTTTTTAAAATTTTCATCAATTCGTTCACGAACGATTATTTGAATGCTGTTGAAAAAACAAGCAACTCAGAAAGATTAGAAGAAGTTGTGAGTAGCATATCAAGAATAGCGTGAAATTGATAAAAATAGATATATTTTTATGTGGTAGAACAATTTAGTATCAGAAATACATTCAATAGTCAGTGCTGCCAAAGCTTTAATAACATGGACAACCAGAGATGCTATACAAGAATGTCGAGAAGCTTGTGGGGGACACGGCTATCTAAAAGATTCTGGACTTGGCGATTTGAGGAGTGATCATGATCCAACCGTTACTTATGAAGGAGACAATAATGTCCTTCAACAACAATCCTCCAATTGGCTACTAAAGCAATGGAACAATATAATTAGCAACAAAAAAACCTGTTCTCCTTTGTCTTCTGCCGAGTTTTTCAATAACTATATCGAGATTCAATGTAATCAATATGGAACTAAAGAAAGCCTCAAAAACTTGAAATGTACATTAATCAGTCCCATATTCCCTTGAAAATTAGTTTTAAAAATATCATTTTTCAGGCATAACGGAGTGTTATGAATGGCTTATTACTTATTTGGTAGACGACATCTCGAACGAAATGGAGATCCTTGATCGACAAGGGCATTCCAGATTTGCAGCCAGAAACTATGTCCAGGTGAGTTTTTCATCCTGAAATAGGAATAAAGGTACCTATAGAGGGTATCCTCATAATATTCTTCAGATAATTTAGCTAACAAGCTGACTTTCAGCATTACTTTTTCTAGTTCATCATTGAAATGTTTTCGGCATTATTTATTCATGATATTCTTCAGGAAAACTAAATGTCATTTTAGGTCTATCGCAGTAGGGTTATGTCGAGAGCATATGCAGAATTGAACGTCATGAGATGTTTCGAAAAAAGAATTCAATTCATTCAGCATGACCTACGTGATGTCCTGAACAAATTAGGTGTCCTATATGGTTTGCTCAATCTAGAACAACATATCGCTTATTTTTACCTGGGTGGATTTTGCGAAGGACCTAGCATGACACGTGATTTGAAGAATGGAATCCTCGATCTCTGTCAAGAATTGAAACCGAATATTTTAGCGATGGTGGATGCTTTAGCTCCCCCCGATTTTGTTATTAATTCCATTTTGGGATATGCCGACGGTCAAGTAAGTTCCGATCGAATCAACCTGCATTAATTGAAAGTGATTGTCATAACTTTCAGTTATATAAACATCTTCAAGAGAGTTTCTTCAACTTTGATCAGTGCTTAGATAGGCCAGATTGGTGGAAAGAAGTCATAATAGAAGGTGCTCCGGATTTCACTCAACGGAAAAGTAAATTGTAACATTCTACGTTTCGAAAGACGATTAAATTCCAAAGTTTAATGTATAATATTGTGTTATTTTAGACATGTAATAACATTGTTTTCTGTTATTTGAAAATTTTGAATAAAATTTCCGATGGCTCATAATTGTGTTTCATTTCCACAATACCAAAAATTTTTAGCAATACGAAGATTCCATATATATTTTGGTCAGTTAAGAATATGCAATTAAATTTTCGATGTCTGAAATCGGGAAAAAAAATCAAATCGAAATTATTACATGGAAAGTCAAGATTTCTTACAATCTTGCTGGAATTTTCAAGACCTTATCTGCCAGTTTGAATTTTTTTACGAGCTATATTGATTTCTTTACAAGAACTTCAGTTGTTTAATGTAATGAAATATGAGCCAATCAAAAAATTATCTCTGTGAATTTACAAACTTACCGGCATGAAAATAACGAGCCCAAAGTTAATGTACATACCTAGTTCATTTTATTATCTCTCAAAGTATTTCAAAATGTCGATGGATAATTTGCCGCATTGGATTTGAAGAATGAATCGCAAGTTTATTCCTACGTCCGATAAGTATGGATATAAATGAGCTTCGAACATCGAATACAAACGTACCAATAGTATAGTTTATTGTCTAGATAGGATCTCTGTCATGAAAACTCTCCCACAAAACAGTTCAAAAAACTTGTGATAGTTTAGTATCCCCCACAAAGTGGAGTTCCCTTCAAACAGAATTATGCATAAAACTTCTCGAACCAGACTTTTCCCATAACGAAAATTATTCATAGTTGGTGCATGCAATTCTTTCAATTCATCCTCACCATCGAAATTCTTCGAGTTTTATCGTTACATCAGGGTTTTTGTAAAAGATTCATTTTTCTTTCCGTCGTTGTTCGGAGTTTTTCATCTCGTATTTTCTGCGCATCGACAGTTTTCTTTACGCCCTCAGCGGCCCATGAACTCTAGTTGTTGACTTCCTTCTGGATGGAAAACTGTGTCCTGGTTCTGAAAGGGAAAGTGCGCGAATTTTAGCGCCTCCTCGGAAAAATCGGAGGTAGGTGAATTTTTTTTTCAAATAAAGAAGTGAAAATGTATCAAAGTTGCAACTTTTTTTCAAATGTATGAAAAATTCTCTTTGATCTTTCATGCATTATAATATATGAAAATCATTGTGAAAGATCAGTTCATTATATGATTTGAAACAATATGAAATTTATCAAGGAATAATAATTTCAATCATTTAACTCCATTTTAAACCTTTACCAGATAAGAATAGAATTTACAAAATATTCCCATGTATATAAGCGATTACATTTATCGAGGTAATTTTTCATTTGAATGGAATGCGGGTACCCAAAAATAGATGAATGAGAGACATTGAACGTCGTCAAATTAATTATCCTCATTTTAACCTACTGAATTTTTTTTATAGAAGAAAACAATTCTGTTCTCATCTCATTTTTATCGAATAACTTGTACTTTAGATATCTACGTCTAACTCACTTATTTTAATTTTTTTCTTCACAGCACTTCCTTTTATATGCGTTCTACCTAGTCGAAAGTTTGTTCCATAAATTGCATAAGTTTAAATAAAGCCCAATTGAATTTTAGAATTTCCCAAAAACCTAGTTAGGAGATTCATTATTAAGGAGTCTGACATGATGATGTTTTGACTAAATGGCCCAAACATCAGTTGCTTTAAATAAAAACAAAACTTCCTATAATACTATATCCGAAATCTTTCCAGTTATTTTCAACATTTCAGCTTTCACCCTTAGTAGACTATATAAACTGAGAAAACAATATATGTATTTGGATGTAAGTTCAGAAATGCGACATCACGTTCTCTTCGAATGAATTCGGAAACTGATACATTCACAAATGTCACATAAGGATCGTTCTTACAAGGAATTTTCAATAACGTTTATTCGATTCGATTTATACATTATTTATTCGGATCTTCTATGCCGAGCAGGCAATATCAGAGTCCGTCCGCCCGAAATCTGCCGAATTCACTTCCTTCTATCTAAATAGAATGATTTTTCGATGAAATTCTATCGTCAATCCATTGAACACTATCTGCATAAACTTATTCTTGCACACGTTGAGTATGTCAAAACCAAAAATCAATATAAATATAGGTTTCAATATTGATTGTGTACTTAGTTTGTTTCAAATTATATAGATTTTTCGTTATTCTTTCGTCTTTGAGAAAGAATTCAATCAAAACTGAGAATTGCTCATGAAAGACAAAAAAATCAATGTCTAAGAAGGTCAGGTAAAATGGACACGACGAATATAAAATCCTTCAACATGCAAATTTATTCCTGAAGCTGTGAATGTTATGAGCTTTAAGGAGAGAAAGATTAAGTAGCCTGTGAAAAAATAACAATTAATCCGGTCATTTGAAAGTGGTGGAATATTCGGCATATTGTTAATGTAAACATAAAAAAGAATTATCGAGAGTCTGGCGTAACGAGGTCAACGGCAGTACAACAACCCATAGGCCCCCCCGTTCGGAAAAACAGTGGGTTGCCACTCTACCACTGCTTTAGGTGACCGACATAGGCGTATGGAGACCACATTATATTTTGATTATTTAATTTTCCAATGCGAGACGAAATGCTTATTCCACTTTTCTATAAAATGAAAAAAAAAAATGATATCGAATTATCAAGCCAATACAAGATGGAATTATTATGGGACCTAACAATACTTGCCATAATTCATTTCGAAAAATGACGAGTAGTTCTATATCTCAAAAATTCTTTCAGAATGCTTTCTGCTCAAGGTGTCCTTCTGTTGATTATACCTTACATAACTGCAGAAACATTTACTGTGGGATACATAACAGGATCTCAAAGACATCCCGGCGATTTCGAATACTCAAAACCGGGAAGAACGATATCTGGAGCAATATCTTTGGCTGTCGAAGAAATAAACAATGGAACACTCGGTAAGATGGGTCATCAACTGAAATATATCGTTGCCGAAACATTCGGCAAGGAGGTGATTAGCGTCCAAAAAACTGCCGACTTATGGAAAATGAACGTCTCAGGATATATTGGACCTCAAGAAACATGCGAGCATGAAGCTTTTCTTGCTTCTGCTTTCAATCTTCCAATGATTTCTTATGTGAGTAATGGTTTCGTTATTGTAAGGTACCTAATATATACACTCATGAATATTACTATAAACGTGTCCCATATCGGATCCTTAATAAAAAGTAATAAAAAAAACGAAAACTTTATTTTGCTGCACCTTAGCCTCCGGACACTAGGATAAACCATAATAGATATATTAGGATAAAAAATCTATGATATGTGATTAGACTAACACTCTACACACACGCGTTCCTATACCTCTTATTCCACCTATCTAAGTCTTCATTTTGATCTCTATATTTCTCACCAAGCAATTACTAAATATACACTTTCACGAATCTTTGGAATTGGCGAATCCGTTCAATATCTAACGATTCGTCAGATAGGATATTGTTGCGTAAACCGCCATTTGCCGATTCTCTATCATTCCGCTAGATTCGGCTGAGCAGCTAGATGTATTCCGAAGTTAGATTGATTCGATCAATAGAGACACAAACTTTGAAGAGACAATTATCCCCAAGTATTAAGATGTAACAGTATCTCATTTTATGGTTGATCATTTAAGACTAGCATTAATTTATTCATTGAACGAATAAAATTCCTTATGTTTAGTATCTACCATAGTATTAGTTTCTTTGGATCTTGCGGAATATTCATTTGGAAGTACCTCTCTAACGGACTCTTTTCCTCAATGTATCTATGTACATCTGTCTATTATCAAATTACAGAAAATAATAAATTTTCAAAAGAAATGTAATGAATCAGAGAAATTGAATATTAAAACTCCCCTTTGCATGGTTCGTTTGAGGAGGATTTCGGACTCGAATCAGAATATTTGTGTATTGTATAAGAATAAATTTATAGTGATTGAATTTTTCGTTACGAGAATGAACTCATGCTCGTTTCAAGTTTGACATATCAATGATAAATATTTAAATAATTATCATCATATTCTCAAAGATGCTATGCGAACGTCTTAGAAGCGTTTCACAGATGCTAAGTGCCTGCTCCCATTTTCTTTTTCACACTCGGTTGAATTTTCCCCGACATTTTCCATCGACTCTCCGCGATTCTCGTGTGTTTAACGTTCAGAGGAAGTTTCGAATTTCTGGTGTAGTTTTCTCAAACCATCAATACCCCTTTATTTGCCGAGGAAATGTAGACGGAATTAGTTTAGTACCTACAATTTCGAGTGACATTATGTCTGATGTCGAACATAAGATAGTAGTCTTCAATCCCTAGACGAGAAATTTTCTGGAATCCGGTTGTTACAACATCATTCATTTCAATTCGATAATAATATAATAATAATTATTATTATTATTTCACCAAAAGGAAAAACTTCATCAGAAGTTTCCTAACTTCGTGATGGCTGCATGGAAAAATTTCCTTCATATAAGACTTATCATAAAACAATGCACGTTTCCAATAGATATACATAACGACTTTATGATGAATCAACGTCTGAACAAATATAGGATTTGACATATTTTGAAATTCTTCCAGTGATGGAAAACGGAATAGATATTTGCCGCATATTTTTCCTGAATACTTGAACGTCAATCACATGAACGAAACATCCGATACAACATATAAGGAGGCTTGGCAGATCCTGTTAGAGTCTTTACCTGTAAATAATTGCTTTATATCCGGTCGAAGGTCGAAAATATGGTCAAAAATGAAAAATCTGTCAACAGTCGTCAAATATATTTTTTCAATCAATCTTTTTTTTTTTTAAACCTTGGAAACATCAAATGGCTACTTTACAATTGAAAATTAATAACACCTTATAAAATTCTATGAAAAATATAACAATTCTCCCACCCAGTAATTGACTTGGGAAATGACAATTACTTCTTAACATCTAAAACAATAAGTTTTGCAACATGTCTTCGATAAATGGTGTTGTTGGAGTTTCTAACATCCACTGTTCTTATTTTCCCATCCTTTGCTGGGTAGACGTTGATAACAACAGCCTTCTGCCATAAATTCCTAGGTCCATCTGGATCCACCATTATAACAACGTCACCCAGTTGTATGCTTCTTTCTCCATTGTCTCTATACCATTTACTGCTTCTGATTAACGTAGGTAAATATTCTCTTGACCATTTTGACCAAAACATATCAGCTAACCTTTGTGCAGCTCTCCAAGAAGACATCAAATTTAAGTCTTTTTCTACAGTTTCGGTGAATGATGGTGAAATATTGGATGGTCCAATCAAGAAATGATTGGGAGTCAAACTTTCTGCATCGTCCGAATCAAGTGATACATGAGTCAATGGCCTGGAGTTGAGAATGCTTTCACATTCTAAAAGTACTGTCCGGAGTACATGTTCTGGCGGATATCTGCATTTCAAAATTTCTTTCATTATTTTCTTGATACTTTGTATTAATCTCTCCCAGCTCCCACCCGTATGTGGTGCTAGAGGGGGATTGAAGAAAAACTTGATTTTTCTCATCACAGTGAAATCCAAAATTTCTTTTTTCTCAATTTTCTTGAATTCTTCGGTAATTTCCTTCTCAGCACTCTTAAAACAAGAACCATTGTCACAATAAATTTCATCTGGAAAGCCTCTCCGACAGCCGAATTGTCGAAGAACATTGATGAAGGAATTGGTTGTCAGGTCATGAGCTATTTCTAAATGTACAGCACGAGTCGTCATGCATGTGAAAATAGCTCCGTACCTTTTCTCCCGGCTTCTTTTTACTGTGACTTCCAGGGGCCCAAAATAGTCAATACCTGTTTTGATGAAGGCTCTGATAGTCGGTTGAATACGGCATTCTGGTAGTTGACCCATAACTGGAATTCTTGGGGTTGCACGTCGAATTTTGCAAAGCTGGCAACTATTCCAAATGCTTTTGACGGTTTGTCTCAACCTCAAAATCCAAAATTTTTGTCGCAAATTGTTAATCACTATTTCTTGTCCATGATGGTGAACATCTTCGTGATATTTTTGGACTAGAAGCTTCGTAATTTTGTGTTGTGGATCCAAAATGATAGGTTTCCTTGTCTGTACATTCAATTCGGATTTTTCTAATCTCCCAGCAAGTCTCAAAAGTCCATCTTGTTCCGAAAAAAAACAATTTAGTGTTCGGAGTCTGCTACTCGATGAGAAGGGTTTACCTTGCATCAATGCATTTATTTCTTCCATGAAAGATTCCTCCTGTACTTTTCTGAAAAGAAGGTTTTCAGCTTTGTTGATCTCTTCAACCGAAAGTTCTCCTTTTCCTGTACATCGTCTCTTCATAATGTCGATAAATCTCAAGACATAAGAAGTAGTTCGAAGCAATCTTTGCCATTTCGAAAATCTTAGAGCATCAGGTGTAGACAAAATTGTTTTGGTTGAAATAATAAGAACATTACCGAACTTTTCTTCCAAAGTGTCTGGGTCTATTCCGATGTTCTCAGTTTCTACCTCTCTTGGCCAATCTTCAGGATTTCTCCGCAGAAAATCAGGACCGTTCATCCATCGCTGACTGTCCCAAGAAATCTTTCTTTTTGTGGCATCATCAGCTACATTCTCTTTCGAACATACGTATCTCCACTCGGCGATATTAGTAATGTCCTGAATTTCTCCCAACCTTTGAGCGACGAATACTTTGAATCGTCGTGCCTCTGATCTTATCCAATGTAAAACTGTTCTTGAATCGGTCCAATAGAAAACAGAAGATATGTTCAAGTTCATTTCTTTTTTTAAATACTTTCCTAAACGTGCACCCATCAAAGCTCCTTGCAGTTCCAGTCTGGGAATTGATAGGGGTCGTAACGGAGCTACTCTAGTCTTAGCGGTGACAAAGTTGGTTTGGATTGCTTGTTCTTCTTGAACTCTTATATAGGCAACTGCTGCATAACAGTTCTCAGAGGCGTCACAAAATACATGTAATTGAATATCACTCTTATGACGATTCAACGAGAAGTATTGTCTTGGAATTTTGAATTTATAAATATTCTTCAAATCTGAGAACCACATTTGCCATTGATTTTCGAGAGTATGGGTAATTTCATCGTCCCACCCAATTTTGCTTCTCCAAATATTTTGCAAAATAATTTTGCCTTGAACGATGAAATTTGCCAAGAATCCCAAAGGATCAAAAACTGACATAACAATTTTCAAAATGTCCCTTTTTGTTGGTCTTCTGCGGTTATCCAAAATATCTCGATCGATCTTATTGAATTTTGTCTGAAAACAGAATGTGTCTTCTACAGGATTCCAGTACACACCCAAAATTCTTTCCACCATGTCCCTATTATTACTATCCAATTTCTTATGACCTTGTGCTACAAGATCCATGTCCACGTCCTCAAGAATTCTGTCATCATTGGCAATCCAGTTGCATATAATGAAGCCACCTTGTCCATGAACGTAGATTACGTCTCTTACCAATTTCTTGGCATCTTCCAACTCATCTGCGTTTCCCAAATAGTCATCCATATAATGATGACGTATAATAGCTTCTGAAGCCTCAGGAAAGGTTTCTGCAAAATCTCTGGCATTCCTATTTTTGGCCTCTTGAGCCAGACACGGTCCGCAGGATGAGCCAAAAAATACAACCATGATTTCATAGACATCAGGTTCTACTTTTCTATTCATGCCTCTCCAGAGTATTCTTTGTGCATAACAATCTTCTTTTCTTACTCTGACTTGAAGGAACATCTCTTTTATGTCCGCTGTGAAAGCATATTGCTTTATCCTGAAGTTCAGAAGTATTGTTTGTAGAGAATTGTAAAGGTCTGGTCCGGTCAACAAACAATCATTAAGACTTATACCATTACTCTTTGCCGATGCGTCGAAAACGATTCTCAATTTATTGGGCTTATTTGGATTGATTACACCGAAGTGGGGCAGATACCAAATTTTATTTGAATCTTCTTCAATCTCGCTCTTTGATAGTCGTCTTATGTATTTCTTTTCTTCCATTTCTTCAAATTTTTTAGTGTACATTTCTGCATAATCTTTGTCTTTATCCATTTTCCGTTCGACACAGCGAAGTCGTCTGAAGGCATTCGCTTTACTTTCTGGTAATACTAAGTCTTCTTTTTTCCATAGTAGTCCTGTCTCATATCTTTGTCCCACTCTTCTCATTGTAGTATCCAAAGTCCTCTGTGCTCTTCGATCTAGAGGTGATGGAGCCAATTCCTGAGAATTTTCAATTTTCTCTAGTCTCCATTGTTCTTTGACAAGATCGTGAAGAACATCTAAGTCATCTTTTTCTCTGAAAATGTCGAAAGATTGAATATGACACACTGAATTTGGATTTTTCTCGCCGTATTTCAAATTTCCGTGAAGTACCCAACCTAAAAGCGTTTTGCTCACTGCTGGTCCGTTCCAGGGTCCAGCAACTAATTTTCTATTGACAAGAAGCGGCCAATTGTCCTGCCCAATAATTATTTTGGGTTGGGCATTCGTCATTGCAATCACTTTGTCATTAATATAGGGATAATTTTTTCGCAAATTGTTCACATCTACAGTTTGGTGGGGTAAAGATAATTTTGTTGTACGAACACGACGTAACTGGAATTTTGATCCGTTATTTTTCCCTTTGATTGTGAAGCTCACTATCCTAGAATCATTATCATGATGAGTAATATCTTCGTTTGTCCATTGCAAACACAGTGATTGCTTTGGACCATTCAAATCTAAAGAGTTTGCAAATTCTTCATCAATTAGAGTGATTGTAGAAGCATCATCCAATAAAACGTATGTTTCGACTTCTTTACCATTGTGACACAAAATAACTGGTAGAATTTTCATGAGTGCATTCATGCTATCAGAAACACGGCAATTGGTTTCAGCGGCATTACAATTTTGTGGAACTAAATTGTTTTCTCTCGACTGATTGTGCAAAAGTTTATGGTGTGGTCTTTTGCAGTCATTGATGCCGCATATTTGTTTCTTTCGACATTGTCGGATATTATGAAAAGGTGCCAGACAAGAAAAACATATTTTCTTTTCAGTTATAAGAGACCATCGAGCATCCACTGACAAATTTTTGAATTTTGCACATGAACTCAATGGATGAATTTCTCTGTTACAACAAAAACATCTTTTGTTCGAAATTTTATCTGAAGTTGTCAAAGTGACATCTCGATTCAACTTGTACTTTTGCTGTTTGTCAAACTTAGGAACATGAATTTGTGCTATTGCATTTGCTTTTTCGTCCAACCAATTCGATAATTCGATCAATTTAATATCAACTTTGATTTTAGCAACATGTTCAATCCATAAAAGTTTGTAAGAGATAGGCAGTTTATTCAAAATTTCTGTGATCAACATTGGATTGCGTAAATGATCGTTTTCTTCCAAACATTGTACCGTAGCTACAAAATTCTTGATCTCATCGGAAAACTCAACAAAAAACTCCAATTTCTCTTCTTTGATTGGTGGAAATCTTCTGATTTTGTCTAGCAACATCGAAATAATATATTCTGCGCGTCCAAATCTAGTTTCAAGTAAGTCCAAAATTTTATTCACATTCTTAGGTAATATGAGTAAGGATTGTACCACGCTTCTAGCATTTCCCTTTAAACATTTCTGTAAACGAAACTGATTTTCTTCATCGGAGAATCCACAAACTCGTGAGGTATTTCTGTACTGGTAAATGAAGTTTGGCCAGTCAAGAGGATTTCCATCAAATATCGGTAATTCTTTCGGCAGAGATTGTCTTGTCATGATCTTAGTTATTTGTGGAAGAGTAATTGGGTTTTCATCTCGAGAGGTGGAAGAAGTAGATAGATTTCTGTCAAAACTGTAATCTCTTACCTTCTCTTCAGCTTTCATTTTATCCGTTTTACCTTTGACAGTCCTGTACTTATCTTGTTCTCTCCCAATCGAATATGGGTCCTGTCCGTGATTCCATGGAAGGCGTCCGTCCATCCATTCTTCCATGTTGGGCTCCAATGACTCATGTATCGATTCGGAATTATCATCTTGCTTAGAACTGGACTCGCTCGTCCCTTCACTTTCCTCAATTTCGGTCAGCTTCAGCGCTAATTGTAGGTCTAACATTTCTTGCTCTAATTTTTTCTTCTGTATAGCAGTTTCGATTTCGGCTCGTCTTTTCCTTGATGCTATACTGCTCTGACTTATTTTTGACTTGGATTTCGTGACTTTCACATGATTCATCTCTTGGTCTTCCACGTCTTTTGCTGAATATCCTCTTCTTTCTGCTTTGTCGCATTTTAATTCACCTTCACTTGCGGCAGCTCGTCTCACTGCTTCTTTAGCTTGAAGTCGTTTGCTTCGTCTCAAATTATCTGACTTCGTATCCATAATTTGTCTACCGTAGTGCTGGTTGTTTCAAAAAGTTCGAAGGACCAATGTTAGAGTCTTTACCTGTAAATAATTGCTTTATATCCGGCTCGAAGGACCAATGTTAGAGTCTTTACCTGTAAATAATTGCTTTATATCCGGTCGAAGGTCGAAAATATGGTCAAAAATGAAAAATCTGTCAACAGTCGTCAAATATATTTTTTCAATCAATCTTTTTTTTTTTTAAACCTTGGAAACATCAAATGGCTACTTTACAATTGAAAATTAATAACACCTTATAAAATTCTATGAAAAATATAACAGATCCATTTCCTCTTATATTTCATTCGCACAAAAGGCAAACAGCGACATTTTCTCAGAGACTTCCAAAACTCGGTTTCATATTTTTTCCCTATTCAAAAGACCTTATCGCCATTCATTCGGTGACAGCCAAATTGATTCATTCTGGAATTCATTTCTTGGATTAAATATTGAGTAGATAATATTCACCCAAAACTTTCATTTCCTCTTATAGATATTTATGAAGGTCTCCAGATAGAAAGATTTTATAAATTTCTTCTAATTACCTATGTAATTTTTTGTCTTCGTAAATGATTATTTATATGGTACCTACAAATATGTTGAGCCAAAAGTTCGCATGTAATTTCATTTGAATGGAAAATATTATTTCAGTATTGCATTCATCATGCTACGTCTGATAAATCGAAATTTCCAACATTTGCCAGGACACGACCGCCAGACACTCAAATATCAAAATCAGTTGCTTCCGTTTTGTTGGCGTTCAAATGGACCCATGTAAGTCGAAATGAAAGTAGAAATAGATAACTAAATGAAGAGTTTTCAGGTGATTCTGCTTTACTTGAAATCGGCAGATTATGAAGAATTCGAACAAGTGGCCGAAATAATAAAAGAAGTCCTTCGAAATGCCGATATAACTGTAACCGCTTGTAAGAATTGGTATGAGCCTTTCCACTACGGATACGATATTAACCCATTTTACGCAATTCTGGAAGAAACCTATCGAGACACAAGAAGTAGGTCACATTATTAATTTACCCTACTTTGAATCCATAAATAAGCGAAAATGAAAATCATAATTAGTTATACATGATAGAGTAACATCGAAATATCTGATAAGAAGTTGTCTCGGAGAATTAATTGCATGAATGGAAGAGAACAAGTCCCTTCAATATTGGCGCTACATTTTTTCCTACGCGATACAACCGAGGTTCTCCACAATATTCATAATTCATAATTTTTTTCATTTACAGCGCTCTAATTAATTCTATATTTTTCTTTCACACATATGTTTGAAACATAATACATTATATGTCGTCTTTGATTTAAAGATAAACAGAGATGGAAAAGGGAAGACTATAGATAGAGTTTCCTTTATTAGGGCGATTTTTTGTGTATTGAATAATCTTTTGCATCTTTTGTATTACCTACTGGACAAAGACTGGAACTACTTTTATGAGTTTCAGATTGTTCTAGCTTGTAGGTAGTGGAAGGTAGTGCATTTTCGAAAAATTCACCCATAAGAATATTTTTCATTACACATGAAATTAATTTAATATTTTTTCATTCAACAACACTTCCAGTATTCGTTATATTAGGACATCATTATGAACATTTGGGCTTAATGATAGCCATGGAAGATTTGAATTTATTCGATGAAGGTGAGTACCTATAGCTATTTTTAAACAATTCCGATATTTAGAAGATATTACATTTGCAATAATACAAAAAAACCCCTACTAATCTCAGTGTTTCAGGCAATTATTTCGTAGTTGGAGTGGATATTGAACAGTACGATGCTAGGGTTCCCCAGAAATACATGAAGGGGTTGTTGAAAACGGAGAAGATTCCAGTAGCAGATAAGGCATTTCGTTATTATTTGGGAATAGTTCCTTCAAGTCCTTTGGGCTACGAGAATTTTTCGAAACTTGTTAACGAGTATATGGAACTGCCGCCGTTCAGTTTTCCAAATCCCTCGCATTATGTTGGAGGCAGAAAAATGGTAATAATTTGCACAAATGGATTAATTTTAATAAAAGAATGAATGAAATCCAGATTGATTTTTTTGCATTCTTTCGTCCAAATCGAAAAGAATTACCTACATATGTATAATTGAATTTATGAAGTGAAAGTAATTATATGCTTCATTTTCAAGACAAAATCTAGAAATAAAATCATTGGACTAGTAAGGTTCCCCTTTTGAAATAACATCTCGCATATTATCATGAATAAACCCTGTTTGGATATCTGTTTCAGATTCCCGCAGAAGCGGCATATCTGTACGATGCCGTTCATCTCTACGCAAGAGCCCTCATTTCCGCTCTGAAAAATGGGACTAATCCAAGGAATGGAACTGCTATAATCGAATTCATGAAAGAAACGCATTACAAAAGTGCTATGGGGTGAGCCCGGCTCTTTTTTCTAATTAGTTCGATTTAACATAGAGTTTAACGCATTTCGATATTTTTTGTAAGATAATTGAGTTTTTTTGCCCAATTTCAGATATATAGTGTATATGGACGAAAATGGAGATGCCGAGGGAAATTATACCTTAATAGCTAGAAAGCCTTTAAGCAACAATAGTAGAGGCTATGGCCTATTTCCTGTTGGAAATTTTGCGTTGCGGAATTCGAATACGAAATTACCTGTGAGTAATGGTTACCTTAATCGAACTCCACCAAAAGAAAGAGTTTCACTATTGTCTGTTTTATCATATTAAACCTACTACGAATACAAGATACAATTTTTCAGCACAATTTGAAAATTCCCTACCTCGATTGGTTATACCATAAAATAGCTTTGTTCATTTGTTAACTTGGTGATCGAATTATTCAGTTTTTTCCTGAAATTGGACAAATACATCGATATATTTTCTTTCGTTTTCCTCTCCAAAGTGTTCCAGTCTTCGAAAGACATCTTCAATCTTGACATAATATTGAAAAACTCATGGAAAAATGATGAATGTTCATCGAGACATCCATTTTTCATTAAACATTTTCGATAATTATTCTTTAATTTTTTGTGTGTCCCATTTAACGCTTTCACAATTTCTTCAATTTTGATTAATACATTTTCCACTTCTATGTTGATTCTTTTCAGTGTGTAGTTCTTTGCTTTAATAATATGTACGGAGCTATGTTGTAGTGTCGGCGTGCTTGAAAACCCTAAAAATCAAAAATTTTGAAGCAAAGCCACCAAAAACTCCTCATGGTCAGGAACTTACCATAAAAAATATCATCGAACTCGGTACGAACAATCTCCGATACTGCAGTTGCAAAAGCCTCTAAATCTGATCTTAATGATTTTCCTCTTTGAATAGAACCATTGATTATAGTGGGCAAAATATTTTCTATCAGTTCTCTTATATAAACTCCCTGTTTATCCACTTTATTTATCGGAACTGCACTCTTGCCAATTCTATTCAAATGAAACTTTTCTCCCTTCTGAATTACCGCCTGAAAATTTGTTGTTCCTTTATTATCATATATGCGGTAAAGAGACTGATATTCCCGTCCACAACACTTAGGATTCTCAATTTCTAGCACTCTACTAGACCAAACCGACACGATCATCTGGAATCAGGTAGAGAAATGTTGAACATCATTCAGTGAGAATGAATATGCTTGTATGACTCACGAGAATCGCACTCAGAAGAAAAACGGAAGGGTGAATCATTTCTAGATTCGCAAAATCATTTTACCTACTGACGACAGTTTCAGTTTTATGACCTTGCTTTAAAAAAATAGATTATGATTTTCATGATATTTATGGTTAATTGAAGCTTAATAACAATCTAAAATGAAGGTAATTAAAAAACTTCCATAAAATTTGATATTCAATTAATGGAGTACGAAAGACCGATGATCATTTTTTGTAACAACCAGTGGAACCATCATTTCCTGAAAATTATTCATTGCCATTGGACTTAATAATCTTTCACATGGGCTTTTACCCGCGTTTTCTACCCGCGCTTCCTACCCGCACTTTCCACAATCTCTTTTTATAATATAAGAATAAGTACCCAAACAACTGTTTTATATTGACTAAACATTGTGTTGTATAATTTATAATAAAAATCTACTTTCAGATTTTTCGGTTATGACGATATTACGGTTATGTTTTCATATCACTATTTGAATGAATTGTACATCGATTCTAATTTATTGTCATAATCTCGCAATTGTTTGTTCAAGCAATTGGCTGCGTTGTTTCTGGCCGTCAAAAAGTCCGTATGGGCCCTGCTGTGTGCTCTCACAGTATCCATTAGGAACTCCTTGAGAGGAAATATCTTGGCTCCGATTGTTTTCTTGTAGCAAGCGAACATTGTCCAACTCCCCTTCTTGCTGCATTCAAAGAATTCACTCATGATATCTTGACCCTTCTGTTCCAGTGCGGAAGCGTCCTCCACTATTTTATTCGCAATTATAGACGTTTGGTCGGTTACTGAAGACTGGCATTCTGTTAAAGCTGCATCTACCTCTTCTTTCAATTTAGGAATTGATTTAATTATTCCTCTCGATTTTATGTCCTTTCTCGCACATGCATGTTCTGCTTAAAAAAATATTCGTGTCACGAAAACATCTCATCTCACAAAAATCTTTAGTTTTAAAATTTAATCGATAAAAATTATCAAATATTAACTGAGATTACTGAGAACGATAAAATAAGAAACTGACAATAATATTTTAGTTTTACATTGAATCGTAGTGACTCACTGAGTTCGAAGTTTTCTTGTTTCAAACTTATAATTTCTCTAGCTCTAGATATCATCATCTCGACATCTTTTTGAACTGCATTCTCAGATTCTCTTGCTTCTGTCGAAACCACATCTCGGATCAAACCGCAAAGCTCTCTGCCAGTGTCTATCAAATTTCTCTGTTGAACTTTAGTGGGCAACTCGTCTTCTCGTATTTCTGTATCTGTATAATTTTCTGCCTGAAGATGTGAAAACATTTTGACATATTTCTTCTAGAATATCGAATGAAATTGAAGTTACCTGAACATGAATTACACAAAATATCATCAAATAAGTCAGCGATTGCATTTTGTTAACTGCTCGAAGTTTCAATTGACCGAAGAGAGCGGATGAATATGCTGATTCAAATGGAATGTTGACTTACCTTTTGTGTTTATTTTTCTACGCAATGATTATTATTGTGCATATGGAAAACAATTATTGTTTATTTCATTGAAAATTCTTCACATTCCAAAAGTTTGGGGAATTTTCTTAGAACAATAAAATTATCAATTTGATACAATTTGCAATATGTCGCCATTTCTTGAAAAAACATAATAATATTAACGGTCATTGAATTTACAAATGAAATATTTTATCATTAGTATCTACAATGGCATTATCTTACAACCTTCTGCTTATAGATATTAAACCTTCACAGTCAAATCGATTGGTTCAATGGATATCCTCCAATAGCTGTACCAGTTTGTGGTTTCAGAGGAGAGAATTGTATCAGTAAGTACTTGTTCAGAAAAAAAATATATATATCTATATATATATTGATATATATATTCATTTTCCTGAAAAAAAAAAAATATATATATATATAACCTCGTGAACTGCAACATACAATCCTCGTATATAAAATGGCAATGAAAAAATATAAGGATGATCTTGAGCATTTGATGACCTACATTATTGGTTCCTATATAGGAAGCCAAATAACTTCCGGTATCATAAATATTTCTATTATAAACCTGTTATACGTTATTAACCACAATTTCATCTTAATTTTTCTAGGTCACACAATCGAAATTCTCTATGGAGTCACAGGGGGAGTATTTTTAATCCTCTTGATTATATTTTTCGCACTTTATAGAAACTGGAGATATGAGCAAGAATTAGACAGCCTAATATGGAAAATAGATTTCAGAGATATACAAATGAATGATGATGAGAAAATAACTTCAAAGGCAACTAGGGTAAAATACCCAATAAAAAACAACAATTTTGTAATTGCATTCTCCATTTTTAGCAAAACCATCCATTAATAAGAACTAGTCAAGTTTCTCTCAGCTCGAATCCGGATGCCGATTTCCGATACTCAACAATTTTTACTCAAATCGGTATTTACAAAGGTCGAGTATTCGCCATGAAGAATATTAATAAGAAATCTATCGATATAACGAGGGAAATGAAGAAAGAATTGAAAATGGTAATATGATGCGAATAAAATTATGCAAAAAAGAAAGATTGGTAGTAGTTAACCTTTATAATTTTAGATGAAAGATCTTCAACATGATAATCTGAACTCTTTCATTGGTGCTTGTACTGAGCCACCAAATATTTGCATCATAACAGAATATTGCACGAGGGGGAGTTTAAAGGTAAAATAAATACGAAAGGATTTGTGAAATTGCAGTTTCTCTATGAACACAAAAATATTGATTCGTCTTCATTGTATTCAATTTTAGGACATTTTGGAAAACGAAGACGTTAAATTGGACAATATGTTCATAGCGTCTCTAGTGAGCGATATTTTAAGGGTGAGCGAAATTTTTCTATGGTGAATCTTTTACACCGTTTCTTGTCTTTAGTCAATATCTTTGTTGATTAGTTCTGAACCTCTTACATTTAAATTTCCAGGGAGTCATCTATTTACACGAGTCACCAATTCGTTTTCATGGCTCTCTCCACACGGGCAATTGCCTGGTGGACTCTCGTTGGGTGGTCAAATTAACGGATTTTGGACTGAAAGAGTTCAAGAGAGGGATTTCACAAGAGGATTTATTCAAGGATCCTACAAAAACGAAAGAAAAGTTCCGTAGTAAGTTTCGTGAAATGATCTAACTAAAACAACATAAAATTTTTATATTATGACTTAATATTCAGAAGCCAGATGAAAAAAGAATAGAGGATATAAAAACCTGGACAAATTATTTTCAAATTCAATTATTTTTCCAGAACTACTTTATAGGGCTCCAGAAATTCTAAGAATGTCAGACGGTTTCGACCTGAATAATACACAGGGCAGTCAAAAAGGAGATTCATACGCATTTGGTATCATTCTTTTCGAACTTTATAACAGGCATGGCCCTTTCGGAGACAGTAATTTATTAACAACTGAAATATTGACCAGAATCAAGAACGTAACAAGTCCTCCGTTCAGGTGCAACAATCTTTAATGAACCTCGTTGAAAATTCCTCCACTGTATTTTTTCAGACCTCCAATAGAATCACTAGAAAATAGTTTTGATTTTGTACGTGACTGCTTGAAGGAGTGCTGGCAGGAGAATCCAGAAGATCGTCCAGATTTTAAGAGCATTCGAACGAAATTGAGGCCTTTGAGAAAAGGAATGTGAGTTTATCGATGTGTTTTTTGCATTGCCATTGTTTCAAATAAATGAAGAAAATTTTTAGGAAATCTAATATTTTCGACAATATGATGGCAATGATGGAGAAATACGCAAACAACTTGGAGGTTTTAGTTGATGAGAGAACGGATCAACTACAAGAGGAAAAGAAAAAGACCGGTAAATCGTGGAATCGTGAATAACGACTATCATATCGCAATTTATGTCATTTTCAGAATCTCTTCTGTATGAAATGCTACCAAGGAGTGTGGCAGATCAACTGAAAAAGGGTAATAAAGTTGAAGCAGAGTGTTTCGACTGTGTCACCATATATTTTAGCGATATAGTTGGTTTTACTTCAATGTCTGCGGAGAGTACTCCTCTTCAAGTAATACAAAATTAATTTTTTTTATATAAAATCTGCATTTAATCAATGAATTATGCATTCGTAGGTAGTGGATTTCTTGAACGATCTTTATACGTGTTTCGACTCAATATTGGAAAACTATGACGTGTATAAGGTGGAGACAATAGGAGACGCTTACATGGTGGTGAGAAATTTAAAAATTACTTAAATAGGCTGTTACTGGCACCTGAAGGCGCTTGTTTTGATTTGATATTGATAAATTTTCTCACACTGAATTGATAATGAAAATGGCTCAAAAACTACATTCTAATTAGATTAGAATCTAATCTAACGTAGATACATAGACATTTGTAATTCATTCACGTAGAATCCGCATTGTGAACAAGTGCTTTCCCCGCCAAATTTCATCCATCTATAGGGTAGTGTGAAACTTCTATTTACATTTATGATTCACAAATATTAGTTTTTTGTTTATTTTAGGTTAGTGGTTTACCCATCAGGAATGAAAATCAGCATGCTGCAGAAATAGCCACGATGTCTCTTCATTTGCTCTCTGCAGTTTCCAAATTCACAATACGCCATAGACAGAAAGAAAAACTTCTTTTACGCATAGGAATACATTCTGGTGAAATTCTTCATGTTACTACATACTTTCAAATACTTAGGTAGAATTTTTTCAGGGCCGGTATGTGCTGGAGTTGTTGGACTTAAAATGCCGAGATATTGCCTGTTTGGTGATACAGTTAATACAGCTAGTAGAATGGAATCAACTGGAATGCGTGAGTTCAAAAAATGTGGAAAAATTGTAGAATAACCATATCGTCCTGTGTTTCAGCTCTAAAGATTCATTGCAGTGAACAATGTGGGCATTTATTAAACATAATTGGAGGATATCATTTAGTTGAGAGAGGTTTTGTCAATCTCAAAGGTAAAGGAGAACAAAAAACTTATTGGCTTCTAGGGGAAGATCCATATTCTAGACAAATGCGGACAGAGCAACGTAAGATTCGAAGAGGCATTCAGGTCGAAAAATCTCCAAGAAGCTGCATAACTGATAGTAGTGGGCACGTGATTACGAGAAGCTCCCTAAAATCTAAGAACAATACCAACAGAAGTCCAATTCCCAGATGTTCTTCCTTCGAGAGTCCGAAGCGTTTGCGTTTTGCCAGTCCTGATCTGTCAAAAAAAACAAATCAAACGCAATTCTTAGAAGTCATATCGGATGATGGTTCTAACCATATGAATGAATGTTCGAATAAGCGTAGACGTAGCTGCAGAAATAGCTGGAAAGGATGCAGTTCCTCCTGTCCTTGCATAGAAGAATTGACTAATTCGACAAACTTGCCAGCCAAGCCTCAGTTTTCGAAAAATGTTACTGAAAACTACTCAAAAACCTCTTGTTCCAGCGTTCCTTCCCTTTATCCTCACTTGTCAGTACCACATCAGCCTATTATTCATACCTTATCAGCGCCATCTAGTCCCAGAAAGCCAGAAAATTTCGTCGACAATATGCTTTCAAAATTTCCAGAATGTGAAGAAGTGATTCCATGGCCTGAATCGACCCCATTATTGAAAATTACCGAGCATCAAAGCTATGCTTGAGAAAAAAACTTGCTCGTTATATTCAGCTGATTTACATTTACAATGAAAAGTTATTCCTTAAAATACATCTGAATTTGATAAATAACTTATACATTGAGTATATAGAAATATAGATATTTAATATACTCAATGCTTATACCAAGTATACCCACTTATGAGTGATTATAACTTATGTGAGTCTTCCTTGGATGTCATAATTTTTCTTGTAGTTTATGATAAAGCAGTTTATGAAAAAAAAATGGTTTTACTCAACTCCATTTAATACATAGGCACCTTCATATTTCACTATTTTTCAAGATTGGTGTGGGTGGATTCAGACATCAACTGAGGAAGTGAAAATAGAAAAATAAACAATATTTCGCGTTTCTGAAAGGAAAAAGCTAAATTGAAATCGACTGATTTATTCGATTGGTACATAAACCGAAAAGCAGCAGCATGTTATGCGCCCCTGTCGCTTCGCTTCCCTTTGGAAACTCGGCCCTTGAAATCTGAGCAATGCCGCAGATCATAAATCAATCGCGTTGGATGGGCTCCAACAAAAATATGACCGCAAATATCACAGGGCTCGATGATTTTTTCACAAGAACATCTTTTGTACTTCAATCAACGGTAGGTATGTACTTCGTATAAGTGCGCGAGATAACAGATGTGTTATCCAAAGATTATAGAGTTATTATACAGTCTATAATCTTTGGTATGGAGGGTGGACACCCTCCACAGTGTTCTGTGGTAGACACTCTACCCTCCATAACAATAACGGAGGAGTAGAGTTTGGAAGATTTTGAAATTACGAATGTGCCATGCTCATTTTGCACCATCAATAATTCAATAATGAATACCTACTTATAAATTTTGTCGAGAGATGTCTTTTACATATTACTTCGAGTTCTTTGTTAAATCAAGAGATGTCGCATCCTATTATACTATTTTTTTCTTCCACCGATTCAAGCGGAATTCGATAGATGGCCAAATCGATTTCTGTCCTCAACCATTGATTGAAATGGTCACATTACTGTTACTGAATTACGGATTTTCGTGTTTTGGTCATTCCTACCTAGATGTAGCCATATGAGAATTTCTCGTTTTCCATTAATTTACGTCTCCCGTTCAGGCGTTGGGCCGGTTGAGCATTCATAGCATTATTGGCATTCAACAGGCTGCTCTTGATACGGGAAGAAGGTTTATGTGGCAATTTTAACGAGTGGACGGTGCATTCGTAGTCGAATCAATTGTCAGTTGTCAGTCATTATCACTATCAGTTCGTATCTGTGTTCTGTGGTTAACTTCGACTGATTTTCGCAAAAGGATTACGTCAATCGAAGAATCATTATCGCAAAAGTGTTAAAAATGAGTTTTTCAGTAGAAATTTGTTTTGTCTTTTATATGTTTAATGAAGCGCGATCCAAGTGAAGTGAACAGTCAAAAACTTTTGTAACTCTCACTAAGTGATTTAATAATAATTATTCTTCTCATTCGTTGAAACTTTCCTCATTCATGTTTACTTGAGCCAATGATAAACTTATCTTGTGGGGGCAAGTGCTTTAAAAAATATGTCGCGTTCCTCAGCAATTTCGAATTGACTCATACAAAGTGTTTTCTTAGATTTTTTCTTGGTGTTAGTGCGGAGTTCATTAGCATTCCTCGATAGCAATTGTTCATCCGCCGAAGAAAAAGTTTCACGACTTTTCTGGCTAATGTACATATTGTATGGTAAATAAATAATATTGCTACTTATCTCTGGACAAATAACAGCGTGTTAAAAATAGCTTGTACTCAAATTGCCAGGCTTGTGTCAACTCGTATCACGTGATATTCACAGTGAACTTTATTATACTTAAGTAATCTTAAAGATGTGGCTTTAGGTATACCAACGCTATTCAGCCTTCTCTGGATATTTCAAACACATGGTGAGTATAAATCTATGCAATGTTACATTATTCCCGAATATTGCGTGCCAATTATTTATCCAACTAAGCGTCGAAGGTCATGAAGATACAAGAATATTATTTATTATACCTTTAGTAAGACTAGAAAACAAGAAACTTTTTTACTCACAAATTTTCCTCTGTCGGACAAAAAAATTTGAGGATGCGAAAGATTTTTCGTTAACAAATTTCGAATCAACTCCAATCTCAAATCACTCATAAAAATTCTTATTCCAATATTCTATTAAATCCGAGATTAAATCCATAACACCATACGTATCTGTTAATTTATTTTCATAATAAAACTTATAGGTACTTGATATTTTTTTGGTAGGCAGTGAACTCATGCGTTTGATTCCGATCAAAAATATCTTGAGGGAAAAATAATAACGAACAACTTTTTTATATTTTTCAGTTAACATTAGGGGTGTATTATACAAAATATTGAATTAGGCGCAGGAAAGTCAATATTGAACGTTGGGAAAACATGGAATTACGCCTGATATATCTAAGTAGGTGGTACCCATGCGAGTCCCAAGCGATAAACAAAAAATTGGACGATTATTGCACGCGAAATGGAGATGAATGACCGATTAAAAAAGAATTCAATTGATGATTCCCGAGATGAAGAAGCCTAGATCAGCAATTTTCCTTTTATATTGTAGATCTTTGTATGCGTATTTCTTCGGATGTATACATGATTAGGTATGTATTTTTTTCATGTGTAAAAACTGTTGGATCCTATGAATATTGTTTAACTCAAAAAAGGAGTTGTTTAGCAAAATGAAAAAGAAAGAAGAAAAAAATCATTTTTGGGATCCATGAACTAAGCATTAAATCCACTGTGAATTATAAAACACAATATTTAACTTGATATATCTATGGATAGAAGGAAGAGATAAGATATATCAATTTATAATTTATCCGTAGACCATTCAGTGACAGAGTTGAATGAGTTTCCGTGTTGGAAAATTGCTCGGAAAATTGTTTCATAATAGTAATAGTAAGAGAGATAATTAACATAGAAAAGAGTTGCTAAATAACATTAAACATATATACAACATATCGATCAAAGAACAAAATCTGATATTTCCAAACATACCTACAGATCCGATCAGATTGAACACTGATGCAGTGTGGGTAGGCATTTATCGACAATTGAAATTTACATTCCAGTCAATTGTTTTTTATATACATAATTGTAATTGGATTCAATTAGTCCGATTCCATCTATTGATCCGATAGGTGTATACTCTGACATGCATCCCGTGCATATGAATCCGAATTGATAAGAAAATATTTAGGGTACATATTTTTAAAACCTAGATTGCGGATTGCGACTTTTCGTTAAAATATACCTACCTCATCTTTGAAACGATGATAGTTGGCTGTGAATATTCGGCTTATTTTCTATTGTAAACAGTGAAGCTGTGGCGTATATTCCTCTTCAACCACCTAAAAGTAGACACCAGATCTATTCGTAAATTTTTGTTGTTTCTTGGTAGCCGGTTCTTCAAATGACGCTTAAAATCCAGTTTTCTAACAAGAAGTGAGATCTGCAAATGATGACTGGATTGCGATGATTACCATTCGATACAACACTGTTGCATTGCCGCTATCGACAGTAAATATTTCCTTCGTTCGATCGACCCAATTGGTATTGCATCTGTCATCGATATGGATACAAGTATGTACATACATACATAATAGTATCTATGTATTGTGGATAGATGTTGAAATGCGTTCGCACTTTTCCAAATAGTAATACATACATATGTATTAGAAATCCGAGTAGAAATCGTTTTCGATCAGAACAGCATTTTAATATTTACATCTAAACTCGAAAAAATGAATTAGTAACTTTGCTCGCATTGAAATTATTTTATTACCGGACATAAATTATGAGGATCTGTTTAAGCCGTTGATTTTATTGGATTCGAATAGCACAATAATCCAATTCCGGGACTACGTAGACTCTCGTCCTCCCACTACATCCATTGTCGTTCAATTCCAATTTTTTTTTCAACCGTTCCCTCTAATTTTCATCGGCGAAAATTTATTTGAACTCCTCACAGACCATCCTGTTTCATGTCTGATCTATCAATTCAAACGAAACCGTTTGGGAATTTTCACTAATGAAAATATAATCCAGAAATAAAACTCGAATAGAACTAGCATTGCTAGTCGTTTCCCTGCCGTGTAATCAAAACGTGAAACGATGCTCCAAAAATAGAAATTGTTATCTTTTCGTATTTCTGTATATCAAAGGAAATGTTTTTTAAGTTGAATATATTCAGCTTTTGATATCAACCGATTCGTGTCGAAATCTGATGATGAACTAGGTTTATTTAAATGTTGATTAGACGGAGAGAAATTTTACATTATTTTTTATCGAAGTAGATGATAGTTGGAGTGCGTCCAGACAAACTCGAAACTGATGTTCTTAATTGATGACAACTAGAATCGAGAAAAGCGAATTTTCTAATGAGTGAAATCTGTTCCGTTTTTTATGAAAGAGATTTTTCGTCCAGGACGTTTTCAGCGTCGCTCCATTCATAATATTGCAGACAAATAATAAAAGTATGCTTTTTCTCCCGGTGAGTGTAATGGATTTGAAGAAATGAAGGTAGTACCTATTTACGAAATTAGCAAAAAAAAAGTTATTATACTTATATCCCATAACAGGAGAAGCAGGGCGTTTAAAAGTCATAATTCATTTTTCAAAATGATAAAAAATTTGTTTTTCTCAATCTTCATTTCAAATCATCATAAAACATTTAAGCAAAACCGAATATGTGGTTGAATTTATTCCCAGATTTATTCGTCACACAATTTGATAGCGATTGAATAGACTTCGTTCGATCTGCTTTGCATTTATTCATTTATATTGATCAAAGGAAGTGAATGTTAGGTACGTATTTAATGTCATATTTTATTATTCTTCCTATCCGATTTTCATCGAATCTTTTTTTCATGGAACGTTTTCCATATTTCATTAGATTTCATAGAATTCATTTTTCCGAGATTCCACCGGAAAACTATTCCTATATTTTCTGGTTTCAATGATGAAGGGATGGTTATCGGAATTGCATTTGAGTTTTGATTACGTTACGATGAAAATTCTGTTTGTGTCGAATACAAATAAATTTGGTTGGTGGAAATTAATGAAGTTTAATATAATTTGTTTGATATCAATACTGCCGAATCTTGTGTAGGCGGAATCTGTTGTGTTCTTACCTACAGAGAATTAGTTCAGACAAAAGCGGATTGAACGAATAGCGAATTACCTCGAGTCGAGCTCCTCTATAAGCTCCAGAACTGAGCAGATTAATATTTTGCAAAGGCAGCTCCATTCGATGGCTTAAAATTTATCCGATCATTTGTCTAGGAAAAATCAATTTTCCGGCTTAGTCTACACCCGAGCGAAATTTCTTTTTCATTCGTTCCTTCCTCGGAAACTGTTTGATCTAAGTCCATGTTAATTAGCGTCAAGCGTTCGCAAAAATTATCCCTAATAACGAATAGAAAATACGATGTTTAGTGTCGGCTGACACCAATTACAGACTGTTTACGATGTTTGTGGAAAAACTGTGTGGAATTGCGAATTCCACCCGTCTATCTTCCTAATTAGACCGTGTTTATTTAGTAGCTCGCTATACAGGATGTTTCTAAAATCTAAAACTGATATTACAGAATGTATTCGCGAGGAAAATATACTAATGTGAATATGAGAATTTTACAAATATTCAAGAAAAGAAGACGCTTGCTGCAGTTGTGGGTAAACTGTGAGGTGAAATACCTAAAAAACCCCATCTGAAAAGCCATGAAGCTTCTGATATTGATAGCCCATATCACAATAAGACGTCCCAGTCGTGCCACGATTTGAGTATGTACCTAAATCGATTTTCATTAACAATCAGTGGTGCAATCAATAATAATTGACCTTTATCGCAAACCAATCGTTGTTGCTCGACAACAACAATTTCTTGGTTACCAAATTAGGATATGAGGATGTCCATATGTAAGTGGGTGATTTATGCGTGTGTGATTTCATCTATAAATAACACGGTAAATAATCAATTGAGAGCTGTTGCAATCAGAATCTTACAATAATGTGTTTAAATTTAGAATTTTGTTTTCGGTTCAGATATTTCAGTGTAATGGTTTCAATAATCAATCCAAACCGGATGATGGAGTCTTTCTCAAGTTTTTTTTTTTCAAGTCTTGGAATTTCGAATTTTATTCAGATTTTGAAAGTCAAAGTCGGAATGAATATTTCTATAATTTCGAGAAAAAAATTTATGTCACTATGTATATCTATTAGTAGATATGACATTAGCAGCTTGCTCTTAAACGCTTCACCCTAAGCACAAACAGGAACATTTTCATTGTGCCCAAATTTCTATAAGTAGGTAGGCACATAATTTTCGAACCGAAATAGTTCTGAAACGATTGGGTTGGACTTATTGATGGAGAAATCGTGGTCGCGTCCGTCCTTTCAGCTGAAAGGAGAGAGTTAGCAGAATACGAATGCACCGTTCAAGTTCATTAATAAAATATACCCAATATTTCAAAAACACAAATTCAGTGAAATTGGATCTCTGTAGAGTACTGCTTGTATAGAGGAAGGATGTGAAATTTTCCAAAAAAAATTGTATCTCATAGAAGATATTCTTCAGATGGCGCTAAAATTTTGTAAGAATCTCATTCACAGCCAAGTTTGTTAAGTTTTTCCAAGAATCAAGCAGCTTTAATCGAGTTCAGTACCTGGATAGGTAACAGTTCTGGTTATGAATTTCAAAAAGCTCGCAAAAAATAAATAAAAAATTTTTGAAATGTCGCTCAGTAAATTTTGAACGTGTAAGAATAAGGTCAAAGACTGAGCTCGCAGTTTTGCGAACCTGGAGATGAGTAACTTGTTCTCTTCGTGATCCATTTCAGCAACCCCAACATACCGGTTGACATTCGTCTTTTTTTCCTGCTTCTTCTATAAATAACTCCACGAGCTATTTCTATTTCAAGCTTAATAAATATGACATAACTAGTTCTTGAATAAAGAGGAGAGAAGTAATTATGGTTCAGATTGGAATGGCAAGCCAATTGATGGACAATAGTGACCAGGTGGTGGATATTGAACAAACTCTTCTGTACGATATTTTGCGCTTTAGAAGAACCCTTTAAATTCACTTTAGAGTCACCTAATTTCATTGAAAATTTCAGTATACAAATAACACCAATTTTAACTTAACATATTGTTGTCGATGTTAGTCGTATAGGTATCTTTATTTTTCTACCGTTAAAATATTCCAACAAATAAATTCCGTATTTTTCGTAGCTCAATTTCGATTATACCTATAACGGTAAAATGAACTATTGTTTGATCAACAGCAACTCATGAATCAAGATAACGTTAAATATATAAAATCCTACAAATATTTTTAGGCTAGGTATGAAGGACGCCTTAAAAAATGGTTAGCTCTCGAGGCGGCTTCTTAACTGTATATTTCGAAGAGCAAAAGAGTGCAACTATGCTCATTTTCATAGTTGATCAACCTATATTGAAAACACTCCTATCAGGAGTAAAAACTTCTCGAAGAAATTGTGAAACGCTGATTATTTATCCCATATTTTCGAAATTATCTTCACATAACTTGAAATAGCGTTGAAATTAACATGGATGAGAAATATAAAGATTTATTTCTTGAATTGTCGTAGAAAACCCTCCTCGAAAAGTAATTGTTATAGACGCCAAAAGCTGCAGTTACATCATTGAATTTGTTTTAACATTGACTAAATGCAAATCGAGATATGGCAAAACAAATATAGGTACACGTATTCAATTTAGGCAATTTCCGTACCTGTTATCGTCATCAATTCGTAATTTTTTTGTTCATCTCAGAGATAGGCTTCAGGTTTACATAACGATAAAATTGATCTTGTGCAAAAGGGAGTAATGTTTGAAAATTGAATTATCGAGTCCAGGTCGAAAAACAGGAGAAGGAATTTTGTGTATTCTAAAAGAGAATCAAGATACCCGGCAGCGATGGCTTGACCTTCATAATTTTAATGTCTGTGACTTATTTTTAGAACAAAGTTTACAACAGCTTATTGGAGTTGAGTACACGATCTCGATCCGCAGTTCACTTCTATTCGATTTAAATTGATCTTCCCTTCCATTAAGACACGTGTTTGATCCGTCAAATATCAACAAATCGTATTTTAACCGACCGTATTTCGACTCAATATCAGTTAATCCAACGCATTCAATAATGAATATATTAACAATATTTGAACATATTTTCCCTCTATTTTCAAAACAATTTTCAGTTTTTTAAGATACAGATATAAGATATCTACAGTTTCTCCAAATATTTCAGATTAATATTCAAACATAATGAAATTATATCGATATTTAATGAGGCCCGAATCGATTACTCTACACGATTGTTTCAACAAACAATTTCTATGTTTATTGTACTGGGGGAAACATAAATCGCCTCTCATTTCATCATTGGAAAAGTGATGCCTGGTAGCCTGGTCCGCAGTGTAGATCAAAAAATTACATAGAAAGAATCAAATTCACCAAGCTTACTTTTACATGAACGTTACTCACAGCCTCTGGCATCTACCAGCTAATGGAAACCAAATAGAAATGCTTGTTTTTGTCGCAAGTGAGCTAGGACGTACCCCTCAATAATAGGTTTTTACTGACGACCTAACATACGACGAGCAATATGTAGGTGCGAGAAAATTTCGTTCATTGCATTCGGTAAATATCTCTAGTAATGTTTTCACTCGATTTGAGCAACATAAAACTGAACTCAACGGAAGCATACCATGGATTTTCGGTTCTAATGGAAACGTTTTCAGGCGAACCCCACTATTTTTTGGCTTTTTTTTTTGCAGGTGACCCTGGAGTATCGGTGAGTGGTGTGGGCCGGTCATGCGCCTCGGCCCGACTCTACTGCTGGTCGCACTTCTTTATGTGTGCCACGGGGTTTCATCCGACCCCTATAAGGCGGACTCTCTCTACCCTGACCCCAACGTTACCTCCATATCTTTTCCCTCCTTCGACAAGAACACCATCGATGGAGACGACGCTACGCAGACGCGGCATAACTTGGCCATCTTCAACGACGAAATTCTCTCGCATGCCCATGACAAATTCGAGGATTGGTATGCTAGGGAAAATGTATCATCGGCCGGAAATCTCACCGCTGAAAGTCTCAAGACTGAAGTCGCGCTCAAGAAGAAGGTGATAACGGTGGGGTACTTGGCTGCGGTCAAGGGGGAGCTGAAGGAGAGGCAAGGTCTGACCATTTCTGGAGCTGTACAAATGGCGATAGATAACGTAGGTATAGATATTTAATTCTCCGTTTAGTATCGACACGTGTACTTATATTAATAAAAAAACTAGTACCTACAAAGATAAATTTGGATTTAAGAACTCCATGTTTAGCTACAAAATATTGCCACCTATACAGAGTGGATGGCAACAAGTCTCTAGAACAATAATGTCATATTATAAATTTAAAGAAGGGATAAATCATCATGCATCGCAGCTATCGAAGTTTTCAGCCATGTTCTTTTCAGATCAACAGAGATCCCAGAATTCTACCGAATGTAACGTTAGAAATGCAATGGAACGACACCAAAGGGGACACGGTAATAGCAACAAAGGCCATGACCGAAATGATTTGCGGTAATGTTTATGCCTTCTTCGGTCCTGAGGGTAACTGTTATGTTGAAGCTATTGTGGCTCAGTCGCAAAATATTCCGATGATAAGCTATGTAAGTGCACACTGTTCATACTTTTATGCATTATTTTTTTCGATCCACTTTATCTTTAAAACACCTTCGAGAGAACCGATAAAAAACTGCATTCCCGAAAAGTCATCATATACCCTATCATATTTTCGAAAGTTTATTTTTAATTCTCTACTTGCATGAATTCCCAAAGAGACATCCAAATCCTTGCTTTCTTTATCTACATGTTCTATGATTATTTTTATGGTTTTTTATTTTAATTGAAACACATTTACAGAAATGTTCGGATTATAAGGCCTCCAAAATACCAACTTTTGCTAGAACCGAACCTCCCGATACTCAAGTAAGTACATAACATAATATCTGCATTGATATGACGACTCAGGCCATTTCCGCCTTCTCGTAATACATATGTATATTCACCAGAAATTCTTAATTTTTCATTTTACAACTCCTCTTATGAGAAAAATCCTCGTTTCCTGGATGAAAGTCCTTTATCAAATATATTTAATTTCACGGTGATACGAACGTCCTAAATGAACTCTGCGTGAATTTTCTCCGGGAATTTCTAATTACATTACGTACATTCCGTTCAATATCGAGCTTGAACCATTGCCATCAATTCCGAAAGAATTTCAAACATTAATTCACAGATTTCTTTCTATCCTAATGTTTTGCTTTGAACAAAATTAGTTTTCATTATAAATTACTATTATACATATTTATTCCGTAAAAATTAAACTTACTACATATTAAGTGTTAACATTGGTATTGTTAAAAAAAAACCATTTCAGGTTACCAAATCCATAATATCTCTTTTGGACTACTACAAATGGTATAAATTCTCAGTAATCTATGAGGCTGAATGGGAAACGGTAGCCCGATCTTTGATACTTCAGGCTCCAAAAAAGAACATGACCGTAACTGGCGAAAGACATGCCTCAGATCGCTTAGAATGTTGCGTTAAAGGTCTGAAATGTTGCCAACAGGCATTTTGGTATAAGTTTCTTCAGGAAACAAAAAATAGGACAAGAAGTAAGTATATTTACGACACCCCCTAATCGTAACCACCAGGGCAAAAATCATCGGATGTTGATTTATATTCAAGGATATTTTTTTATTTTCAACCGATTTGTTTTCAGTCTATGTTTTTTTGGGAAACACGTTGTCATTGGTGGATATGATGACTACAATGCAAACCCTTCAGTTGTTCGAGAATGGGGAATATATAGTGATTTATGTAGATACAAACATGTATTCGGACAAGGATGCACACAAATACTTGTGGAGTAAGTTTTAATTGCTGAATATAACCTACCATTCACATTTTTGAAGGGAAATATGTATATGAAAACTTGGATCTCCTTGAAATTTGACATATTGATATTTTTGGACTTATGCAATATGATGGTGTTGCTTTTTGCCTCCCATCTAGTATAGCCTTTTTAATATGATAATTATTTTTTTCGGTTGAAGAACACGATGTATTCGACACCAACAACTCGTGCGACAGTAAGCTACAAGAGTATCAATCGTTCCTTAAAAGGGCTAGGTCCCTATTCGTCATCGTACCGACCGCACCCACCCAAAATTATGAATCTTTCACCAACATGGTGAAGCACTATACCAGTCAGAAACCCTTCGGATTTGAGACTTCCGATATATTGAAGGGATTCGCTACGGTGAGAACAGCACTCCCAATTCCAATTTCAATCATTCTTAATTTTATTTCATCCAATTGCAGTATGTTTCGATTTATGCTGCCTATTTGTACGACTCGGTTATACTATACGCCACTGCTCTGGATAACATTTTATCAGAAGAACCCATAATCAATGACTACGTCATCGAGGAAATTGCCAGGAACGGAACCAGGATAGTGGAAGCCATCATCAAGATGGGCTCTTACAGAAGTAAGTGTTCTCAATGTTTAGAATTTTTTGTTTCTCCGAAATCAATAAAATGTATTACGATATCTCTAAATCGTCGGGAACTTGACTTTATTATCCTTTTCCTTGTGTATTGACTGTGTCGACATAATAAGTTATTGAAAATAGTTGTCCTGCAGGTGTCACGGGTGCTATGATGAAATTGGATGAGAACGGAGACTCGGAAGGAAACTTTTCCGTTTTGGCGCTGCGTCCCACACCCAACTCACGTCATGTCTATGGGCACTTCCAGTGCCCTTACCAAATGAGACCCGTTGGTCAGTTCTTCCAACAATTTGACGATTTCCCTGTAAGTTCAATTTGATCACTTTCATTCAGCCTTCGATTCATCCGAAATGTTGAATGGATGGATTTTTCGCGAGAGCTAGTGCGAATACATATAATGCGTCAGGATTTGTGGGAGCGCCATTACCGGTAATGTATTCATGTTTTCTTTCTATATAAACAGGAATACAAAATAAACCCAAACACCCAGATCGAGTGGGCCACCGGTAAGGACAAGCCCAATGACGAGCCAAGCTGCGGTTTCGACAACCAACTCTGTCCAAAGGCCAACACTCAACTGAATAGTATCATTGCCGTGGGCGTGCTCTCAGTTCTTCTTTTCTGCGTGGGCGTCATCACTATGAGCATCTATCGAAAATGGAAGATAGAGCAGGAGATAGAAGGACTGCTCTGGAAGATTGACAGAGATGAAATACTGAGCTATTTCGAACGAGACATTTCTAGTCCTACACGTGTGAGTTTTATTAAATCAATTTCTGATAAATAATTTGATCCAATTGGAACGGGTTGAAGAGCTAAATTATTATCGAATTGAACGATAGCAGATCGTCTCAGAAATACAGCTTTCAACCTAGACCTCTTCTGAACATCATAATGAATGCGGTAGCGGTCGCCGAGTTCTCGCAGTATATTCAAAATTACTCGCCGCCTAGTATTGAAACAACACTTTTTTTTGCAGGTGTTCTCTTCGCAGGTTAGTTTAGTTAGTAACAGCGTGACGTCGTTCGAGTCCAGGGGAGGGCTACAAGTATTCGCCACCACTGCCCTCTATCGGGGGGTGGTGGTGCGAATCAAAGAACTGGCCTTCTCTCGTAAAAAGGACATATCTAGAGATGTCATGAAGGAGATGCGGCTGCTGAGGGAGCTTCGTCACGACAACGTGAACAGTTTCATCGGCGCTTGCGTAGAGCCCAACTCTTTATTGCTAGTCACTGATTACTGTGCCAAAGGAAGTTTATATGTGAGTCATCGCCTATCTTTTGTTTCACCTTTTCCATAATAAGTACATATGAAAATTTTGCATTTGTCGAATCCGAAATCAGCCAACAATTTCAGTCAAACTCTCATAGAAATATTGCAATGGATCTCCTCAATTAACTCTAAGAAACAATCAAAAGTTCATTCAATCTGCCGATTGACCTGCCGACGAAGCGGTGGGGAAAATTTCGGGCTTGAATAGAGTCGGTTAAAAAAAAAGTTTCCAACTATGCCTCAGGCTCTTTCAACTCCATCTAATTTAATTCGTTAGAACTTAGTTCGTTGAAGTAAGGGAGCTTTTCCATCATTTCCTGAAAATTCAATTCTTCCAGGATATTATAGAAAATGAAGATATTAAATTGGATAAGATGTTTATTGCTTCATTGATTCATGATCTCATTAAGGTGAGTACGATGAAAATGGCGAAATTTCCCGAAGCAAATAAAAACATTCTTTCAGGGAATGTTATATCTTCACAACTCGATGCTGGTGTGTCACGGCAACTTAAAATCGTCAAATTGCGTGGTGACCAGTCGTTGGGTTCTTCAAGTAACCGATTTCGGTTTGTACGAGATGCGACATTGGGCAGAGAATGAAAGCATCGGCGAACATCAATATTACAGAAGTAGGTAAGGACGGGTCCATGCTTGGAACATTTCACTCGGAACGATATACCCATTCGTCTTTCCTTTATGTTAAAAGGATTCTCATCATAAAGAAACCACCGGGTTTCACGAAACTTTGATTGCCAGATCAACTATTTTACATTTGTTCGGTTTTTACAGAAAAAATTCACTGATATGATTATAACATATCTTTCGTTCTTACGGGAATGTTCAAGTTTGGACTTGAAAAAAGTACCTATTTGTTCGAGATTACTAAAGATCGAAGTTTTTCGTAGATCTTTTTTGGAGGGCACCTGAGATCCTTAGAGACCCTAACGCTTACATTCGAGGCTCTCAAAAGGGTGACGTTTATGCATTCGCCATCATTTTGTACGAGATACTCGGTAGAAAAGGACCTTTTGGAGTCACAGATTACGAACCAAAAGGCAAGTATTGATTTTTTTTCGTATCGATTAATTAGGAGTACAAATAAGTTCTCACCCGTTGAAGGAATATGACGACTCGATAAAGGAGTTCCTCCAATATGGTGCATGAGAAAAAGTATCGGCTACAAATAGGAATCTTTCTATAGAAAAGATGGAAACTAACTTGTACTCGTATTTTTTTCGCCTTCAACTTATTCTTTGCTTCGATGTACTTTTTATTCATTCATTTCATGGTTTGATTTCAGAAATTATAAATTTAGTTAAAAATTTCCCCTCGGAGGGGGAGGAACCTTTTCGTCCCAACACGGAACTGTTGTTGGACACGGAAGTAGGCTGTGAAGACGATGTATTGCAATGCATGCGTGATTGCTGGGCCGAAAACCCCGAACATAGGCCCGATTTCGTAGCTATTAGGACTAGGTTGAAGAAACTGAAAGACGGAAAGTGAGGACCTCTCTTTTATGTCTCTCTTTTGTACACATATCATCAATAATTTTTTTCTTTCAGAAAAAAGAATATTATAGACCAAATGATGGACATGATGGAGTCTTATGCGACCAATTTGGAAGACGTAGTAATGGAAAGAACTAGATTGCTTTACGAGGAGAAAATGAAAACTGAAGATCTTCTTCATCGAATGTTACCAAAGTCAGTTTAATATTTTTTCTCTCTTCTGATAGGAAATCCGTATTTTCAGTGATATTTTAAATTTTTTTCTAAGAAAGAAGGATACATTAAGCATTATTAAATTATGTAACAGAAATTAAAAAACTCGCGCAAATGCTATGTGAATGAATAAAATGAATCTTATGTTCCAGGCCTGTTTCCGAAAGATTGACGAAAGGATATGGGGTTGAGCCTGAATCTTTCGATTCTGTAACGGTGTATTTCAGTGATATTGTCGGTTTTACGGCCATGTCCGCAGAAAGTACGCCTTTACAGGTCGTAAACTTTCTTAACGATTTGTATACAGTATTCGATCGGATCACTAAGGGTTATGATGTCTATAAAGTTGAAACAATAGGAGACGCTTATGTTGTGGTAAGTATGGAAATATTTATTCTTTTTTTCCATTTGTTTCATCTTCCTTTTTTTTTGTCGTAGGTTTCTGGATTGCCCTTGAGGAATGGGGATCGCCATGCTGGAGAGATTGCATCAATGGCCCTGGACATGCTCGGTGCGGTCAGCAACTATCGGATAGCTCATCGACCAAACGATATTCTCAAGTTGAGAATTGGAATCCACACAGGTGATACTCACATCCACCTTATTAAACTTTACATTTGAAAATTTCCCTCTGCTGGGAAGTTTGTTCGTATTCGTCAATCAATTGACTGGAAAAGGAACGTTTATCTGTTTGTAGGTCCCGTGGTGGCAGGAGTTGTGGGCCTCACCATGCCCAGATACTGCCTTTTCGGGGACACCGTGAATACAGCTTCGAGGATGGAGAGCAACGGCGAACCCCTTCGTATACACATCAGTTCGCAGTGCAAGGAGGCTCTGGAAAAATTGGGCGGTTACGTGATAGAAGAAAGAGGGTTGGTGAACATGAAGGGTAAAGGCAACGTGAAGACGTTTTGGCTGGTAGGTGCCACAGAATGGGCGATACAAAGGAGGGAAGTCGATTTAGAAGAGCTTCCACCGTTGTTCTGCAGACCGAGAAAGAGTCCGAAACTTAACAACGATTCTAGGCAGCCTTCTTTTTGCGGAGGTTTCGGAGGTCTCACCAGTAGGAGACATTCAAGTGTGCCTAGAGGTGAGTCAGCCACCATTTCAACGAGCGTAGTGATATTTTGTAGTTAATGATGATGGTTAGCTTCTAGTAGGTATAACGTTTAGTGTTTTTTTTTTATTCGACGTAAACTCGTACCTTCTAATAACAATCTTACTAAATCACTTTCACATGAAACCTGCTTCGTTATTAAAGTACTTGTTTTGGTTTTATTTTTAAGATATAACTGTCTTTACCTCTTTTGTTGTGCTTCCATTTCTTTGTACTATGTTTATTTTTGTTGGTGGTGGTGCTCGTGAATGTTGCATCTTTTCGTTCGTCAAAAACCTATCAAGTTCAATTTTTTTCTTCAAATTTTCTTTGCATGGGTCTATCAGGAATTACAAAAGGAAAGCAAATAAATAAATAACTTCATATAATCTCATGATGGTGAATACAGCAAATTCAAAAAACCTTTTAATAACATAATACCTGAATAGTTATAATATACGCTGAAGAATCGATATCGAAGTTAAAAAATGTAGCGAGTGAAAAGTTCACCCTCGCGTTGAGTGTCTAATCGAATAAGTAGATAGCCAAACGGTGTTTCGCGTGATAAATTTTACAGGAACGGAAAGAATCGAGAGAGGGGGCGCGGTATCTGGGAATTTACATCTCTTCAAACTTAATCTGTTTGGAAAGCAAACAGAGGGTAATGCGGAGTAGTTGGAAATATTCGGAGAGGGCGATGATGAATCGTACGTTGTCCCCCTTTCAACGAATTTCTGTTTGTTCGTATGATCTCGCGAAATTATTAATGAACTCGATTGCAGCACGAGCTCGTATTGAACAATCTCAGAAATAGAAAGTGGATTATGTCATGTTACTTTACGCCTATATTATTTAATACATATCTTTTTGGTAAAATCGAAAATGTGTTCTTTATCAAGTATTGACCACAATACAAACATCAAGTTCAACTAAATTCATTTAGGGTTGAGCGAGAGCGACTGATACTTCAAGTGCCCCCTAAAGTAATTTTGTCTCTCTCTGTTTAATCAGTTCTTGAACGCTATCCTTTGTAATTCCTCGCAGGTTTCGACAAGTCTAGATTAACAGTAAGACATACCTATATGTTAGCAAAGGCGCAAAACCTCCTCCAACAAAAATGTTCACAGGCACCAGCATAGAAGTGGAGAGCATCTCCACAATCCAAAATTCTAGTCCTTTACCGTCCAGACACCTGAAGGTAAACAGGCACAACTTGATCGTTCCAGAGCACAACGGCTCGAAAGTGACCATCAACACAGCCTTTGGCAGCGGCATCATTGAAGTACCTGAAGATAACAAACGGGGACTGAGACCACGCAGGGTACTGTCCAGCATCGCTTCAAGCTGCGACGAATCCAACAGAAGTCAACTAATTAAAATAAGAGAATCGAGGAGTTTGGATCCTATTCCTCCGACGAAAAATAAGATTTTGGATCCGATCAATAAGTTATTAAGGTCGAATAGAAGTACAAGGTTAGTCTTTTTTACAATTCAGAATTCCGTTGAATTTTCAGCAGGTCGTTCATAAAAACAAATTTTCTTTATTTAATTTCTAGATCGCTCGATAACTGTGAAAAGGGAAGCAAAATTCAAATAATTGCAATTACCGACGAAAATCTTGTTCACAATTATGCAAACGGAAACGTGCTAGCTTGTTCCAACGAAGATAACAGCTTGATGGAAGACGTCCAAATACCACTGTTGAACACTAATGCAGCAAATCCTACCATTATAAGAAAAAGGGGAGGAAACGGTTTTGAGGATATCATCGACAATGAAGAGAATGACACTTCAAAGAGGTAAGGATTTGATACTCTCGAGCAACCTATTTTTTTTTGTTTCCTCCGTCTTGACTTTATCAAGGTCAGAAAGCATAACGGATAAGTTGTCTTCAGTTTTCGTTCACACTTTTCTATACTCTAATTTGGATGTTTACATGATGACAAAACATTTTATCTTTAAACTTTATGATTCGATTCCTAGAAACGCTTGTAGATAAAATATCTTTTTATGGTTTTCCACAATTGGTTTCAGATGGCGATCCCTCGAATCAGTACAAGTATCGTGTGAGCCTCCCCAAGACGTGGTGAGGAATAAAAAAATTATACCTAGACATTCTTTGAAAAACTGGCTTGTTGGACTGTTCAATGGCAACAGTCTAAAAACTAGTAGCGCCTCTTTGAAAAAGGCTGTTATTGCTGATTTTCCACGAACTATTGAGAGAGATAAAGAAAGTGTTATCTGAAGAAAACAATGTGAATATCTTGGAAAAACTTTTACCTTCAGATCTATTCCTCACTCGGAAGGAAATAGGACATTTATTGACAGATGTTTCGTCTTCAGAAATTCACTCGTATATCATTGCTGGCATTTTTTGCTTTGAAGCGCCAAAGATATCCAGAATAAGAGAAAATTAAGAACAAAATTGAAATGATATGGTCTTATGAACTATGAAAGTTTAGTTTCAAAAAAAAAAAAATAGAATTCCATTACTTAACTATGTACATGTTAAAACAATAATTGTATATAATTTAAAATATTTATATTTTGATGTTAATACATAATACTATTCAACTTCTCAGAGTAACCTACTCTGTAAGAGTCAAGAAAATGATTACAGTTGAATATTTCAGTTAACTGAGCATTTCAGTTGGATGATATCCAGTGTTTTAATTTTTGAGAGCAAAATTCAGTGAAAAAATAGAGAATGTTTCAATTCTGAAATGTTATTTATAACATCAGAATTTTCCACACTTTCAGTAATCCCTTATTATGTTTTTTCTAAAATTCTTTGATAATCGAAAAGTCACTTTATTAAAAAGCTTTTTTTAATTTTATGCGAAAAAAAAAATGTAATTTCCAGTCACCTCATGCCATATTGTTCTCTTCACCATTCATATCATTTTGTCTATGTAATTAATCACACTTCAAACTCATTTTATTTTTATTTAAACTTGTCCATTTCTATTTGTACATAAATCTGATGTGGGAAGATGTGAATATTTAATTTTAATACTATCGTCTACTAATAATTAAAAAATTCATCTGGAAGCAAATAATATCAAATTGCATTTCTGCATTACATATCTGGATTGGTGTAGTGATATTTTTGTAATTGCCCTATTTTTATAATTTCTTAAAAGCCGTATCTGTTCGAAGTCATCTATAGCCAGATATAGTGTTCCTCTGGTGGTTCTGACTGTGATCCCTACCTTATTTAACATAATTGTAGATATTATTGGATGAGATACTTGTTGCACTGGTAATATATATTTTGTGCCATTCATTTTAGTAAATGTATATCAAAAGGCATCCACTTTAATGTAAATAGTTATTTGTAGGAAATTTCATTTGATAAATATACATATTTATTTACTGAAAAGTCTTTTATTTTTTTTTGCATAAATAAGACATATTTGTGCAGCAAAAATTTTGATCCTTTCTACGGGGCACTTCAACAAAATTGGTTTATCAGCACATGAGACTAAAGGCAGAACAGTGCCGATTTATGAGAGTTATAGTTACATACTTAACGACGACTGGCACAAGAAATAATAGATGATGCTGCGTCCCAGACGGAAGGAATAAGACCACCTAGCGAGGCAATTAAAGCCGAATATCGGGCAATTTTCGAAAACGTCAATGACGTAGCTGATAAACCTATCCTTCGCCCGGCTGGAGAGAGAGAGTGGATGTGTACGGGCCCATCAACACAGAAACAATAGAAGCGTTCATGAAAAAGCTAGGTAAAACATCAGCTGGCCTTGATTCTAATAGGCTGAGTAAGATACCCGTTGAGAAGCTGGAATTCCTGTTCAATATCATCGTACTCTCCAAATATATACCAAAGAGTCTCAGGGTGAGCAGGACCATTTTGATCCCAAAGAAAAGAGAAGACCTAGACAAAGTGGAGAATTGGAGGCCCATTACTATATCCTCTGTCCTATTGCGCCTGCTGAATAAAATCTTGGCAGCACGACTATCCGAGAAGATCAAACTGGATGAGTGTCAGAGAGGATTTACGTCCATTGACGGGTGCTTCGTGAACAACATCACCGTACAAACGATCATCAAGACGAAGCGACTTAAGGGGACTTTTTGTAACTATGACTCTCTTAAGGTAGCCAAATGCCCAAAAAGTAACTATGACTCTTTAAGGTAGTCATGGGCATTTGGTTACCTTAAGAGAGTCATAGTGACTTTTTGTAACTATGACTCTCTTAAGGTAGCCAAATGCCCAAAAAGTAACTATGACTCTTTAAGGTAGTCATGGGCATTTGGTTACCTTAAGAGAGTCATAGTTACAAAAAATAACATTTTTGCTGGTTAAATTTCCTTCAATATTGTGGTTTCAATAAATCACTTCAAATAATAATAATTAATTCATTTCAATTCGGTGAATAAAAGATTTTTTTTCTCATAATAAAAATTTTAATTAGGGTAGACCTCTACATTATTATTATATATTTGGAGATTTGAAGCTATTTACACTGGGAAACTAGGAAATGAATACAGTCTGAATTAATGAATTAGCTTATTTTCGGAGTACTTATCACCCTAACAACAATAAAACCGAAAGCTGTAATCGCCGCTAAGCTCAAACCAGCCTTACACCAAATTGGCATGTCAACTGGCACTGATCCAAACTCACGCAAGTTCCTAGAAGAGAATGAGAACTTGAATATTCCAATTATATCATCAACTCACAAGTTAATATAAGGTTAATTGAAGCAAAACAACATGGACAGTGAGAATTTTCATGCAAAAAAAAAGCTTTGTTGAATTCGATTTATTAATATGGACGAAAGGGGTATTTTCTTAGAGTAATATCAGCATTCAATTAATGTGTTTCATTTGTCACCATGCATTTTTTGGGATCACTACGACCAAATCTGAATGAGGAAAGATGGGTTAGTGCAAAGTGAGAAGAAAAAAGCTCAAATTGATGCAGCATTTCAATAAAGCTATAAGAAAAAAAAATATGAAAACAGCAACCTGCAAAATTGATTCAGCCACACTGTTGGCTGTTGCCTCAATAAGAGCATATGCACCATTCGACGTAAAGGACTGGAAAACAAAATAACACCTCAGAAAGTATCCTAACACACATCAATCGAGTGACCAAAGGTAATAATATATTTCCATCAAATTTTTTTTTCTCAATTTTACTTGTTGCGAATCGAATGTAATTTCGAAGTGAAAAGTATATCTGAATTATCCAAACCTGTTTCCGTAGAACAGAATCCAAGCAGCTTGAAAGCGACTGAACAAAATATGTTAGAAAAAATATTCAATGTAAATTATAATACAATATGTTTATATTTCTATTCGAATGAATTCAATTTTCAAAACTGTCATTTGTTTCAGCAAAGTATTCATGTTATAGGAACTATAATTGGGTACTGATTTGTCAGTATAAATAATGTGATTTTTTTTTTGTTGAATCTATAATTTAATGTTCATAACTGAAGTATCACGAGTGAAAGAAGATCGATAGATTTAATACATTGACTTTGACCCAGAGGATTCACAAGTGCCAAAAGCACTTGTGTTAAAAAACATCCCTGTTTCTCGATTTAAATACAAATAACTAAATAGGTGCTATAACAGCTGGATCCCATTCTGACCAAACTGAAGAGGCTTTGTCACACTTCAGTTGAGCATTTTTGCAAACATTCAAAATTTCACATTGATAAATTCAAAAGTGTGAACCGTCGTGGATCCACAATTTTTTTGAAAAATTTCAATTACTCAAAAACTGTTTTTTCCACAAAAATCAATTGACTTCTCAGCATCGTCAATCCGCATAATCTTGTCGAATTTGAACTCGATTGCTCCAAAATTGTGTCACACCCCGAAAGAATTTTTCAAAAGATTCTGAACCAACATCTCGTGAATGGATTTTGTGATAATATTTCTTCAAAATTCATAGAGGCGCCTATGAGCAGGCGCTATTCAACAAGGGTATGAAAATATTTGTTGTACTCACGGGAAACATGCCATTGTTGCCAGTTTCACATAAATATCTTTATTGAGACTCTTATGATTAAAAGTCTGAGGTGGAAGTATCTTGTATTTCTCGCAAAATGAAGGAGGCTGCAATATATAATCCTGCTTTACTGCTTCTAAATCACTTTTACAACCGACCACTAAAACAGGAATTTCACTATCCGCAAAGTATTTCTGAAAAACGAATATTGTTCATAGTGGCACTAAAAAAAAAAGGCACACATCAAACTTACAATATATATCCTTGCTATATATTCAAATGACTTTGGGTTGCTAACATCATAAACGAGACAGGCAACATCACATCGCACCTCATCAGGATGCAGAGGATCAGACATATTCATTACTGTTATATCCCTTAATACTAAAAATTTATCTTGACCATAAACTTGTACAACGTTTGTAACATATTCAGGAGTGTCCTTTTTGTCAAATTTGCGATATTTCTGAAAATATAATTTTATTGTTGACATAGATATTTATAGACAGTTCCTCTTATATTTCTGGCTTTGCATAAAGAAAAATCATTATTATAAAACATAAGGAGCAATACCAAAAATTAGCAACGAAGTAAAAAGAACCAAAACAAATTTTGTAGCTTAAAAAAAAATTTCAAGATAACAATTTTTCAACTACACAAAGAGAAAAACAATTTGATGCATATTCACCTCTCTACTTGTTCTAATGAAATTCCTGCAAAAGCTTGATTTTCCAGATCCATTTGCCCCAATAACATGGCAACGATACACATTTCTACTAGACTGTTTTTTGGCAAGGTCTAATTTCTTCTCTCTTGTGACTGAAACATTCATTTTAATATACACCTTTTGTTATGAAAACTATCGGATAAATAAAAATAAGTTACTTAAATCATCAATGTCTTAATAAATCAATTGAAATAAATAATATATTTCAAAATATAAAAAGATGGATCTGATGTTCAGCATGTGTAAATGATTTTATAAAAACTTGCAAATGTGATATACAGGTTCAATATCAAAACATTTTGCCTCATACAAAGTCACTTCATAAAATAATCAGACATTGAAAAGAATGTTTTCTAATATTGTGGATTATTCATATTCATATTATTCATAATGTTTCCACCATTTATATTGAAAAAGCTCTTTTTATTTTCAATCAATGTTTGAAGTTTTTTGAACCCATCAATATTTTTTTAATTTACTTTCAATGTTCACAGTGAGTTCATCAGATTCTATGTTTGGACTCCTACCTTGTACTGCAGTAGTTTGGCAATCGTTCTCATAAATATTATACCCCAAATAGGCTAAATATTCAAAGGTTTTAGGTACATCCAAAAGTGTCATCAAAGCCCACTGACATAAGTAACCTTGAAATGTTATCCAACCATTTTCATTTGTGGGGACTAAACTGCTAACATCTGGTGGCCAAGCTGGCGTTGGACAAGTTGAAAACATTTCCTCCAATTCAGTTGGAGAAAGCGACAAATCTTTGTCCTTATCAAATCTCTCAAAAAGATGTGTTAAGAAATGCTGACCTCGATGGGATAATTCTGTGGTACAACCTGAAGGGATTCTCAACCTACAATATCAGGTTCATTTAATGGTAGGAATATTATCCTGGATTTAAAAATCCAGAAGAAAAAAAATAAATATGCATTTTAAAAATACCAAATGCAGGTTTCAGTGTGAAATACTCACACAGGATGTAAATATTCTTTGGAAATCTGCAAATTCTCATTATAACCAAATTTCCTCAAAACTGCCCAAGTAGTTTCATTTCTGCCTCTTTGAATAAAAAGTGTGTGAAGATACAAGAATCCCTTGAATGTTACACAGTTATTTTGAACACCATCATCTAAATTCTTTCTCAGAACTGCTTTAACATCATCTAATACTTGGGGCTGCAGAGGAGCATTGAAACAACGACTTTGAAAATTATTCAATTCAGTGTCATTCAATAATCCGTCACAGTCCATGTCACATATCTTAAAAATTCTCGAAAGGGCCTGCTTGCAAGGTTCTGTTAGCTAAAAATCAGAGTATATTACATATATCTCCTATCACCATAGAACTTCTAGTAAATAGACTGCCCCTCAGGCAGTTTTAATATTCCAAGGTTTGATTCATATATTTACGAGAGGGAATAATAACTTTGTAAGAAACTTCAAATGATATAAGATGTGATGGACTATGTAAGGAGGCCTACAAATATAACGTCCATCTATCCATTTGAATGAATCAAACCTCTGTCTAAAGGCCAGTTCATATATTATATTATCAGCTACCACTTATGCTGATCCTATATATATAACAACTTATCCAATGTTTAACAACTGTAGGTAGTCTTAGATTTTTATATATCATGAAGTAGATGCATATAATTGAGACATATAACTTTGAATTAACTTTACAAACAACATCAGTTGTGAAACATCGCATAGGTTACGACCACAAAGTGCAGTTACGTGACATTAATACCCACATCTGAATCCTCAACTGAATATATGGGAGAAGTTGGATGAAGAACAGCCTTTTGGGCATAGTAGAATAACTCTGATATATTCTTAAGAGTTTTTGCGGAACATTCTATGCAGGTTTCTATCTCTGGAAAGTCTTCCATAACAGGTAGAACACCCTATAAGAGAAATATAAGTCCATTCGATTCAATTATGGAATATTCAGTACACTCACTTCTATGGTTGAGAAATCTACTAAATCAATTTTATTCCCAACTAAAACAATAGGGCAATATTTTTCTTCAGAATTCTCCCTGATCAGCGGTAGCCAGTAGGTTGATACTCTATCAATAGACTCTTCATTATCAACGCCATAAACGACGCAGATAACACTGGCTCCTTTTATCAGATTAATTAATATATCTTCACTTTGATCCACAGCACAATAATCAACAATATTCGTAGGGACTTGTTCTGGCGTAACATCAGCAGGTATCGTTATTTCTTCTGCTCTTGTAGGCACGTTTTCAGGGAATTCTTCGCTGACAAGTGATAAAATTATTGAAGTTTTTCCAACTCCGCGATCACCTAATAATAATATCCGAACATTTGGCTTAATGGGGCTTTTAATGACCATTTTTCCGCAACCCAGTTCCCCAGCAGCTCTGTAATTTTCATTTATCCCCTCAAGAGTAAACCACAGAAACTGAATATAAGGTTAGTTTTCCGAACTGACACAGAACACGAGTATTAATCATAGAATAATATGATTTTGATACCACAGAATACATTGCACTGTTCCGTTGATCAACGACTGTTCTACTCTGACCAGAGAAAATATAGATCTGACTCTGACTCAAAGATTAATCTTTGCTCTGACTCTGTTATCTGTGTTTTGTAATGTGTTTTTGCAACACTGATCATGTGCAGCATTCAGCACGAAGCAAAAGCAAGTCAGCAAAAATTTATCTGTGCTCTTTGGTTTATCTACGGTTAAGGGTGGGAGTTCCTCTTTGTTCATATTTAACATTTAATATTTATTAATTTGTTCTGCATATATTTTCCTTTATTTAGTTTTGTGACGGTGTTGATATTTTTTCGCCGGTAAGAATTTATTTGTAAAAATAATGTAGTATAGTATTATTTTCACAATTCAACATTTCTCTACAAATACGAGTCATAGCATGAACACTTTATTGACCGGCTTTAATACCGAGAACAGAAATATTCATTACGTCGAAAAAAAAATTTGCATAACTTTCGGATAGAATAAATTGGAACTAGGTTAGTGAGAAAAACCGTACTCACCAATTTTGGGTCCCAGATTACGAAAATGTTAACGAGAAGTCTCTAAATCATTACCAAATCAAATTATATAAGGATAAATTGATTTTTTCATTTATTTATAATCATTCAGATTATGAAACATGTAAACATAATTCCCTAGGAGGGGTATAAAAGGCTGAGATAATCAGTATTTACAATACTGAAGAAGAAGACTACTACCCTACTATCTAAATTCATCTTATTTATGAAATTTTTCATAGCAAAGGGCAGATGTAGGACTTCAATTTAAAAAAAAAAAAGACAATTGGTATTGAACAGGTTTTCTGTGAATAAAATATAATTCACTTTGATTCATTGTATTTATACAAAGATTAACTCTTTGATTTGTACTTTGTTGAACTCTAATTGAAGGTTCTTCTAAATATTCATCTTTATAGTAAGGGGTACTCTACTTATTCCATATATATTTCAGTTTCAATGCCCAAAATGGAGCCAATCATTGTTACTTCTCCAGAAGCAATGAACCGAAAGAAACCAGTAAAACTTCATGGCCCACCTTCACCTAAATTATCTTTGGGGGAAGAAGCAAAACTGGTCAGTTTAAATCTATAATTTCAGGAATTTAAATCTTTATAACAGTTACTTGAAGGTATTTCAGGAAATCTCCCCGATACCCACAAAAACTCCCGTGTCTGTTTTACAAGAATTGCTGTGCAGACGTGGGAAAACCCCCAAATATGAACTTGTTCAAATCGAGGGAGCTATTCATGAGCCTATATTTCGTTATCGAGTGTTCATCAATTCAGATTACATGGCAACAGGAACAGGGAGATCTAAGAAAGATGCCAAACATGCAGCAGCCCAAAAACTCCTTGAGTTATTGGTTGGAAAAATTACACTAGAGCAAGCAAATGCCACTAATGATTCTCCAGGCAAAACAGACACGTAAGTTGTCGTTAATCAGGATTGCTGAGGTTCAAGAAAAAAAATTTCAGAACAACTCAAGTGGTATCACCCTATGACGATAAAGTTATGGGTAATCCAATTGGTTGGCTTCAAGAAATGTGTATGTCTAAAAGATGGCCTCCACCATATTACAAGATGGAACATGAAGAGGGTTTGCCTCATGAGAGGCAGTTCACTATTGCATGTCAGGTTCTTAAATTAAAAGAAATTGGAACTGGAAAGTCTAAGAAATTGGCCAAGAGAATGGCAGCTCATAAGATGTGGCAGGCCTTGCAAGACTTGCCACAGGAGGGAAGTAATTCTACTTTGGAGGAAGATAATGTAAGTAAAAAATACAGTTGATATTTATTTGAAACACTGGTGTATTATTTCCAAAGACCCTTCTGGAAACAATTAGGCAGTTTCTGAATTTAATTTTTTATTTTAATCCTTGATTTAACCCTCAAAATAGTCAGTAGAAGCCAAAAAGTCAATTTTCTCTTTGAACAGAAAGGAGTCTGGACATTGAGAAGACTGATTTCTTTTTATAGAATGTACTCAGATAGATTAACTGAAAATTTCAAACAGGGTTATTTTTCTTGTTGCTTGCCTCAAATTGTTATTGGAAATAATTAACCAAAATGAATATTTTGAAATTTTTTACTATCTTTCATATGCTGCATCACTACATCAGAGATGTCCATATTAAAATTTTCTAAGATTCTATTTGCTTTGGAATCCCTTGTGAGAACTAGCTATTTTCATTGAAATACAATGTCATTTTCACAATACAGTACAAGTGTAACTAAAAGGAAAAAATTTTTTACTTTGTATAATAATTTTATGAAACTAGTATAGATCCCTTGCCGATAAAATTGCATATCATCTTTTTGATCTTAACAAAATGTTTAATTGGATTCTTCCCATTTCACATTTCATTTGAATTGTTTAATTATAGTCAACCTCAAACCCAGGCACGTTGCAGGAACATTTTGCTGCTCTGAAAGATAGTAAAATTAAACAGCTTACGCCCCAGCATTCACATAAAATATCTTCATTTCACAAGAATTTGAAGCAGCGTCCAGGAGCCAAGCTATTGGAATTAGCAGTAAGTTAATCATGGTATCAATAATTTTTTATTTCTTACCAACTCCTCTCCTTCAATAAAGGGTTTTCCAATAGGAACGAGGCGATGTGTTCCAACTGTGACAATTTTGTTGTTATGTCGCGTTTGTGCAAACGTTTCGCGCATTTCATCAGTTTACAGATACTGTGCGTTTCTTGGAGAATAAAACTATCGAGATTCTAACTTTAAACTACTATTGAATATGTTAACGTAGAATATATCGCGAAAATCCCATCTCCATTGGATTCCATCATTTGAGCGTGTGTATTAATTTATGGAGATAATAAATTAGTCATACTTTGTGATCATAATTTCTCCAATTCATAATTAGTTCACTTTATTGTGTTGGTATCTTTTCAAATTTCTAAATAATTCTTACACAAAAATGCTCTTTGCAGGCTTATCCACTCTCTGATAAAGGATTAGACTGCATTAGTTTCCTATCTGAGATAGCTAATGAGCAAGAATTTGAGGTCACCTATGTGGACATCGAGGAAAAGACCCACTCTGGCAAGTATCAATGCCTTTTACAACTTTCCACCCTTCCTGTCGCAGTCTGTTATGGTTGCGGAAGCACCGTAAAGGACGCTCAATGCAAGGCAGCGAAAAACGCCCTAGAGTATCTCAAAATAATAATACTTCAATGAACGAATAAGGAGACTGTTCCTCTCCCCGTGTAAAGGTCATCTCTTCCACATATATGTTCAAAACAAAAATAGAAAAGACGCCGTTCAGTTTTTCGAAACGACTTTTTGCTGCGGCGTCGTATTAATGGATGCATGATAAGCTTACAGGTCGGGCGTTCCGTCAAATCATTCCTATTTTCAAATTCTCCCATTATATCATTTTTAGTTATGTTCCTTTCTTCGTTTTAAGATATGCTTTCTCGTCGTGGTTTTTTTTTTGGGTGGAGTCTATTTTAATAATTTTTTTTATATATCTACATACATATATATAGTTGACATTCAATGCTTTGGTACAGGAGGTACTCAAGATATTGTTTCGGTACAGAGAGGTCCTTACTATTTCAGTGAAAATTATTTATTTTTTAATCATATTGCAAAAAACATTAATACATGTTATCGAGGAAAAAACCTGTAATCTTTTGAGGAAAATTCTGTTTCGGGTTTTTTTTTTTTTAATTTGCATGTTTATAGAAACTTCAAATTACTGAATCTGTAAGCTTTCTTTATTCGGATTGTTTTATTTTTATTCAATGGGAACATTTGGAAATGGGGATGATTTGGCAAGCAGCGCCGTATCTCATGCAACAAAGTTTGCAACATATTTACAAGCTATACTTTGCATAGAATTAGTGGTTTTTTTCGTGGAATTTAATTTGATGCAATAGATTTACGAGTAGACACTGGTATAATCTTGACGTATTTAATTATACAAGTGTTTATCGATGAGTAGATAGCTTAGCATTAATTTTGGCACAGTCTCAAGACATAATTTCGTTTAACCCCTATGTGCGTGCCATTGACATAAATGAGTACTTATGTAAAGGGAGCATTTATTTAATGCAAAGTATAGAGGTTGTACCCAATTAACTTATTTTAGAATTAACATATATGTCAATAGAAATATTTTTGGACTAATAATGGTACCAACAAACATTTACCTTTTCCATTCTTCATTCAGCATGTTGTGTGATGAGATTCTTAAATTTTGTTATTGATGTGTATGCTAATTAAAAATATTCCAAAGATTACCTACCTTTTTAATTTTTTCAAAACCCGAGGTTCTCTCTTTTTCGTGTTTTAGCTTTAGTAAATTAGCGTATCTACCAATAAAAAAAAAGCCTACTGGCTAACTATTCAGATTGGAAAATTTTGTTCCATTTCTGTTTACTCGTATTGTACATACAATTATTTTCTCTCAATCCCAGTGGTGTATGATTAAACTATTGATGATGGTCTTCAACAAGGTGGATTTCTTGTACAAACAGAATTGGGGCATCTTTCGGGAAGGGCTTTATCATCGCACAAGTTGCAAATCGGTGGATCGTAGACTCCCAGAAACTTCTCGCCCCTCTGAATATCGTTTATTAGGATCGGAATCATATTGTCAAAAAGACAATTCTCATAATCGTTCAGCTTGGGAATTCCCAAATTTCGCATTACCCCAGCTGTGAATGTAATGTACGGTTATAAAACGTTTCAGTTAAGTATTGGGTTTTAATTACCTGGTCCAAGGAGAAGAGGATTAGACAAATATTTCAATTGGGGATGTACCTTAGATCTGACGTAGGAACATTCAACGATTCCTTGATACCCCCTTAAACCTTTCACCAACGAAATAATAAATCTGGCGAATGCGAAGGCACCGGCGAGCGAATCTGCACAGTTTGTTTTCAACTTGGCCACATTTATCATTCCGTACCTCACAGTTCTCGTTATTTTTTCAACGATTTCCTGAAAAAAACCTCGAAGTATACCGACTATAACGTATTGGAATGAAAGATATTCATTCCGCCCAAAAGTACTCTCTGGATTTTGAGAAAACTATCTCTGGGGGAAGAGAACCTGTTACGCATATTAGGTACTTAATTAATAATAATATTTCTTTTTTGAACGAAACTTACGGGTGTAAATTCCGAACATGGTTTTGTTTTGGATAAGACAGGAATCATCGTGGTCTCAGTGTGACCTCCTACCACAGGTACAATAACGCATTCAGCGTCGAGTCCTAGAGCAGCTGCGGCCAATGTATTTGCTCTCACAGAATTTACGGTTGTCACGCCAAAGATATTGTTGGGACTATAAGCCCCTTTCCTTTTCATTACCTCACTGACCAGAGGAACCATGGAATTCACAGGATTTGTACCAACAGCTATCAGGGCCTTCGAACGATAAATAAACTTGATACTAAATCTATACAATGTGATTCATGTTGTTTTTTCAATTTTTTATTTCAGGAATTTTTCGAAAAATTATTGTAGATTCTTACTTGAATAACCTACCTTGGGAGCACAATGTCCTATGAATTCTGTAATGGTTTGTACCAACGGGGCATTTTGTTCAAATTGAGCAGAATAATTTTGAATGCTTCCTTTAGTAACAGACATCAACATAACGATTATTCTTGAATTCTACAAAATCTTTTATCAAAATACTCAGTTATTCCCAAATTACGATTGAATTGGGCAGAGTATTGGTCCAAAGGAACTTGCAATTACTTACTAGCGTCAACTAGTGAGTAATTTGCCGTTCACAAATTTTTAAGGTTCCGCGAAAACATCGCACTGGTGAATTCTATTCAGTTTCTTTGGACCAACGTGACTGCCAATTCAATAAACCATGAAAATAATACATGTAAAGCTTTTCCAAGGTGGCATTTCCCACAATATCCGGTAACTGTGCATCTGCTATCAATGTGATTCAGCTCGTGGACAAAGCCCTTACATGCCCTTACATCATAAATACAGAGCTCATCTATGAGTGGAGATTGTTTCAGTAACATAGCCAGTGGTTGGCCGGTACTACCTAATTGAAAAAATATCAATCACCATGTATGCAAATATACTTTTTTCCATATTTGATGTAATGTCAAACCTGTGTATTAAGGCGTTGAATAGCCTATGTATTTTTTTTAATCGGTTCAAGAGAATAAATATTTACCCATTCCTCCTATAAGTGTGACTTTGATATGCTCATTTGAAACACATCCATGGTATCTTTGTAAATTGAAGCTTACAAAGCGCTTGAAAAGAATACTAGAATTTCGAAACATCTTGAGGCACAAGCAATATCAAATATGTCAAAGTTTTGAAAATTGAATTCACAGATTACAAAAACAACTTATTTCTGTAATTTATGATTAACTTGTCAAATTAACATAGTTGTCGAGTGTAGATCTTTCTTGATTTTCATTGTTTCACCATATTTTTTTCCCAAATTACATCTCAACAAAGTGAAGTGAAAGAATTTTAACCAATTTTTTAAATTCCTTGAAATTATCGACATAAGTAAAACACTATTATTTACAACTGTTTATTGAATATAAGTTGTATAGATACAAATCATCTGAATAGAAAAAACAGCTCTAATAATCGTCACCTCTAGAAACCACCTCTTTGCATGTTGGACGAAGTATGATGGTGTGTTCAAACTGAGCAGTATAGCAACCTTTGATGTCACATAATGGGGGATAAGCGTCCACTACTCCTTTGTCACAGAGATCTTTCAGCGCCATCTGGTATTTCGTAGCGCCTGCTCTGTCCAGCCACCTTTTGCAGAATGCCAGTGTTCCAAAATTCTTATTGATTGTGTTCAACAAGGATTTGGAACTTTGGAGTCTAAAAAAAATTGTATGTGTTAGCTGAATAATATATTTGAAAAAGAAAGACAAATTCAATCCGTGGTACCTTAGGGGGACGTAAGGAGCGTCGAAATTTTTCATATAATGGGAACATTCCATGTCATCATGGACAACACCTCTCCCAGTTGAACCGAAAGTTTCAATGGCATAATATTCATTTTCTTCCATAACTGTAGCCTCTCCACCTTTCACAATAGGAACAGTCTTTCCTGCGTGTATTCCTGAAGAAATCATGTTAAATTCTATTCCAAAATATTCAAGTACCAACTTACTATAAGGGGTTATAGAGTGACCATTGAGGTTACGAATAGATTTTACTTGGTAAGTTTTACCGTCCAGTTCCACCTCGTAGGATTCCATAACCTCCTGAATTGCTGCTCCTATTTCACAAAGCTGGACATCAATACCTGGAAGAATAAATATTAACAAAATAATGCACTTTTAATTTCAAGTACACTCACCTGCAGCATTAATTCCTGTGTTAGTAGCATCTTTCACTGCTTCTACCAACTTGTCATATTTTGGATTGAAAGTTTGTGTGAAAGCACAATCAATAATTCGTCCATTTATATGTGTGCCAAAATCTATTTTTACAACATCATCATATTCTAAAACTGTTGGATCCCCTGCATTTGGTGTATAATGAGCAGCACAATGATTTCTTGAACAACCTGTAGGGAATGCCAACCCTGCTTTCAAACCATTTTCAGCTATGAGCTTTCTAGCTGTGTTTTCCAGTTCATCACAAATTTCTATCATAGTCATCCCAGGTTTAATCCATTTTTGAATATGTTGACGAGTCTACAAATTACAATGAATATATCATGAAAATATAAGTTTATCTATTATTATACCTGTCTGTGAGCTTCAGCTGCTAATCGGATTTCATTATAATCATCATAATGCATTCTATCTAATGCTTTTTTCTCTTCAGTTGTGAATCGATCTTTGGCCATGCGATCATCATTTTTTACAGGATACTCCATAATTTGTCCTAATGGGAAAACTTGATCGGGGAAAAGATCAACAATTGGAATTGAGGGAGGATCAGTTTGAGATGGTTTTCCATTTCCTTTTTTTCGATTTCTCTTCTTTTTTTTTTTCTCTGCATTCTCTTCGTTTTCGGGCGGCAACTCCCTATTTTGGCTGGACTCCATATTACCATCATCTTCTACCGGTTGAGGGTCTACTTGATCATTTCCTGTAAAGAAAAATGTGCTCTCATACTGAATACTGAAAGCAACAGGTTAAACTGTGAGAAAAAAATTACAAACCTGCCTTCTTTTTTTTTTTCCTTTTCTTTTTTTTCTCCGGATCTTTAGATTGTATCTCATCTGCAACATCCCCTACATCTTCATTTTCACCATTTTTTTCGATTTCAATTTCCGTCTTTAATGCTGCCATTTTAACGTTAACGAAAACGAACACAGAAAACCACAGTAACCACAGATACAGAAAACCACAGTAACCACAGATACAGATAACAAGCAGAGGAATTTTGACAGCTTTGACAGAACTACAGAACACAAGTGATAACACCATAGAGATAGTTGGTCTATGGGGAAGAGATCTGGCAGGTCGCCGTCAATAATAATCAACACATTAGAATTTGTAATCCTCAGAATATCAATTAATTAATTAATTAATTTAATAATTATTCTTAATGAATCTTTGGGATCTCTACGCTCTATGCTTTTTTATGTCAACAAAACGCCCAAACCACAGACTGATGATGATGATGACTGATGACTGACGATTTTTGTTTTTCAAGTTACCAAAGTAACTGAAACTGCATATTTTCAATTATTATAAATGATTTAATTATTATCATTCAACGATTTCCACAGGAAAAAATTAACTTCTCATGAAATATCTCTTCTGCTATCATTTTTTTCATACTTTTATCAAAAAATTATGTTGGTCACTCTGTAATTCCTTCCAAGCCTGTTTAGAGAATGAAGCGCCATTTTACTAACCTTTTCAGAGGAGGAATGTTATATTTTCAAACAGAATATGTTGATAATGCTATATAGATGTGTCACAAACGATATCTGTAATTATTATAAGAAAAAGTTCGAAGTGAGTAAACTTCATTTTGGATCTTTCTCAAATGAAATACTAATGTCATTTTGGGGCCAAATTGTTCCAACCTAGTTACAAGTCGACTCAAGGAAGACCTGAAGAGCATAACTTTCTTATGTATTGTCTCCTATGATTAAAACAGTTGATTTGTAAATTCAATTGCAAAGAGTGTGTAGCCTTTTACATTCTGAACTTTTATTTTTTTCAGATAAATTGAAATCGGTATGGAAGATGGTTTACAGAGGGAAATCAAGACTTCACCCATTCTAGATCATATTAATAATGGAGTAACTTCTTCAGATATGGCAAACTTCCCTGAAGGGATAGTTGCTAGCACTGACAAAGAGGCAAATCAATTTGATAATGCAGGTCCAAAATTTAATGGAAGTGTGCATTCATCTGATGAAGCTGATAATGATTCTGATGCAGATGCCTTAGTTATAGATGAAAGTGTACCTAAACGTAGAGTTAAAAAACGTAAATTGAGTAACAGATCAAGGAATAGTGGTGATAATTGTGAGGAAAGTGATGTGGTTCTACATTCTAACCCATATTTCAATGAATCCTTGTTTGAATTATCCCAACTACATCACCCACATGCTGAAAATGAGGCTGCTAATAGATCTGATAAATCTAAGACACATGGACGAGTGAATAAATCAAAACGAATCAAATTGAAAAACAGTCCCAAGCTGCAAGAATATGCTCAATACTTGGGTTTGCAACCTGCTGTGCAATTCAAATGTTCAAAGTGCAGACAATCTGGTTTTGATACATTATTAAGCTTAAATGACCACCTTGTAAACTGTACAGCTGATCCAAGTGCTGTTACAGAAGTTGAAGATAATTCTATTTCTAGTTTCAAATTGACAAGAAAAGTGTTTTTATGTTCAGCATGCGGCACATATTACGAAAATTGGAATTTGTATATGCATATGTTGGAGTATCATAGGAGATTCATTTGTTTGTATTGTCTTGGAATGTTCTCAGTTCTGGATGATCTGTGTCAACATATACAATCAAGGCATAATTGGGAACCCCACCATTTAGAAACCCCAGCTGATTTCTTCAAGGATTATAAAGAACCTTGTTTTATAATTTGCTGCGAGTGTAAAAAATTATTCAATGAACAGGACAACTTTTTTTATCATGAGTGCTTACCGTGCGATAACTCTCGTTCTAAGAACGCGTTGACTAAAAGTGCAAAAAATAAGTGTAATACAAAACAACAAATTAGACCTGAAAATCATGTTACCGGCGATTCGCTTGCAGATAATTTGGGTGAATTGAAATCTATAGCATTCGAGAATTACAGTGATGAACCAGTGAATACTCCGAATGACGAGATGGTTAGGAGTGAAGTGAATGGTGCAGAAACTTCGGAGGTTCTTCCTGAAGTTCTAGACTTCAACCAGAGAACAACAGGAACAGAATTAATTAGACCTGAAATAGCGAATCAAAATAATGAAGATGATCATTCTTCTGCAAATAATGAGCAACCTGGAAAACAAGAGAGTGACTTGGAAGAATCCTTCTCCATAGAAACCAATGGAAAACTAGCATCTTCTAATTTGACAGCTGACAATAGTAATGATGAAATGAAAATTGATGAAAGTTCCGATAAAGATAATGTGAATTCTTCAATCTACTCGGAAAAACAGATTTATGATCAATCTTCTAGAGACAGTGATTTGAAATCGAATGAAGAGCAGAACTCGGACATGGATGAGACAAGCAATTTGAAAACTGATATTTCGAACACAGAACAAATAGGTGATTCGTTAGAAACTAGAAAAGTACCTAAACTATCTTTGAAACTGTCAAAATTAGACACTTACTCAAAAGTCGAACCTGAAGAAAGTGATGATAGCGAAAGGCTGGGTTTGGAAGTCGATCAGATTGAAAGTGAAAACGAATATTTAAATGTCAGCGAGGATAAAATTGAAAATACAACCAATGAGAGTGATATCCAAGTAGCGGGAGCTGATGTGAGTATTGTCGAATTAGAACTTGAACAACCATTGGATAAGTTTGACATAAAAGTCCTACTGCAAAAATGCCTACTTGCCACCGTGCCGACGTGCGTCTATTGTAATCATGCCAGAAAAATAGCAGTCAATGGTAAGCAATTGGGTCTTCATGCAATAGCGGAACATAGATATTCTGCTATTGTGAAAAGCATTACCGAAGAGGAATTGATTCCGGAGAGTTTTGTTAACAGGATCAAGGAATCGCTGGAAGATCTGAGTAAAGACTATTTCAATTTGGAAAGTAATCTTACTGAAGAAGCTGTGACATTTTCACATGTCTTTGAATGTTTTCAGTGTAGATACTCAACAAACGTGCACAAGGAACTATACTTACATAACAGGAAAATGCACACGAAGAACTTATTGTTGTGTATAATGTGCAAATCAAATTTTTACAGCTACAGCGAGCTAATATGTCATCTGTGTCCAGGAGATTACGTCTTAGATCACGATATCCAGTATCGATGTTGTATGTGCGTTAGCGACGATCTACCATCGGCTTTTCGGCTTATGGTGCACCTGAGAAAACGACATCACGTGTGTGATGTATGTTTGGAAATGTGCCACAATCAATATAAGCTGTCGAATCACGTCTGGAAGCATAAACTTCATCACTTTTGTTATCGCTGCGGGATCGCGTATCGGAACAAACAGGACATAACCAGACATCTGTTCTGGAAACACGGTACAGAGAGCGTGCTTTGCAAGAAATGCCTGCAGAAGAAATGGCCCCATGTCTTTCATTTTTGCATACCGCCGGCGGTGTTCACCTGTGAAGAATGCGGCCTGAATCTGACCAAAGCCGTTTATCTGAAGGTCCACAAGAGGATACACGTGAACGAGAAACCTCATGCGTGCACGTTCGAAAGATGCGAAGAGACTTTTATATCGAAAAAATTGATGCAGAAACACGAACGGCAGCACTTGGAACCGTCGATGGACGAGAAAAGCGAAGAGAAGGAAGCGGAAGTCGAAGAGGATCAACTCGCTAACGGCGAAAAGGACACCGTCGATGTGGTATCGGAAGAAAAGCCGACGGAGAAACCCAAGCCGAAAGTCGACGTGTACGATCTACCGGAATTGAATTTATCGGAGAGCAGCGACAGCGAGCCCGAAAGCGAGCCGCAACCTAAACAAGAGGAGATTAAGAAGACGGAGGAAGAGAAGATTATAGAAACGTTAGAGGAAAGAACCCTAGAGGTTGAACAGGAATTGGCCAATAGCATCACAGTCTCCCTGGAGGAGCAGACGAAACAGCCGGAACAGAACGCGGAATCTGCCATACCGATCTTAGAAAGCATCTGGGACGATTTCAAGATCTACCAGGCGAAAAGGGAAAAAATCGATAATTTATTTGGCGAATCGGAGAAACCCGATTCCGATAAAACCGATCCTAAGCCAGAACTCCAAGTCGAAACAGAGTTAACTCTGGAGATGGCGCTACAAGATCACGACTATTTTTACAATCCCGAAACCAGTCAAGATTCCAACGTCATCATCGAGATGGAACCGGACCTGTCGCAGCGCGTTGATCACGACTACTGTACGCCTAAAGAAACCACCGAAACTACGGAAAAAGAGAACAAAGAACAAGTCCCGACCGCCAATTCTAAGAAGGCAGAAAATTCGGACGATTCGAGCAGTGATACCGATTCGTCGAGCTGTTCCTGTGGCTCGAACTGTTCCTGTTCGACCGATTCCAGTTCGAGTTCGAGCTCCGATAGTTCCGATTCCGACAGTTCCACTGAAGAGGGAAGGAAGAGACAGCAGACCCGACGTGAGAATAAAAATAATGCGAGCGTCAAGAGCGAGCAGAAGGAACCAGAACCGGTCAAAACCGAAACCGTCGAGAATAAGACATTTTCGGATATTCCAATCTTGGAGACCGATCTGGACACCACCGAAAGCGAAACAGACGAGGAGTTTTACGATAAACAACCGCAAAAATTCGCCAGAAAGTTACTGGAGGAGAAGAGGAATCAGATATTGGCCGAGGTCGGTTCACTACCCAATGGTAATTTTTACGAGAATAGCAGAAACTCGACGCCAAGTCTACCTGAAGAGGTGAAACATAAGAAGAAGTTGAAGACCAAGAAACGAAAGAAGAAGAAGAGCGAGAGAAAGGACCCTAGTTTTACGGAATACCCCGCACAAAGTAATCTGGAATCGACATATCCCCCCTATCAGAATCCCACTGTGGCACCTTTAACGATATCCCTAAGTAAAATGTCGCCACTCCCAGTGCAGCAAATCAACAATGCGCCATCTACAACGATGACGCCAGAAATTTCGAATATGCGACAAGATACCGATTCGAATCTACGAGCCTCGAAGAGAAGAAGGGTACCAAATAAATTCTACGGTTACTCGAGTGACGAGGATGCCGATAAATCGACCCCGACTTCCTCCAAGTGGAGGAAAACGGAAGCCCAGCTTCCAGTGCACCGGCAATCTCCGTTAACCGTGCCTCCGATCACGATAAAGACGAACGTCGCATCGTCTAGTTCGAAACAGACCGTGGAACCCATCACCATTAGACAGACCGCAAGATCGGGCGAATTGCGCGTACACCAGAAACAGCAGCCAATTGTCCCGACACCGCCCAGAGTGCCGCCCCTGCAGATCAACACCTCCCTACTGCCCAGAACGGTATCGGAAGATATGGATTCCGACTCCAACGAATCCGCCACCGCAGAGGAAGTAGAACCGGAACCGGAACAACCCAAGGTGCCCGTCTATTGCTACTGCAAGTGCCCCTACGACGAGGTATCAGAGATGATCGGATGCGACTCTCACGATTGCGAGATCGAGTGGTTCCATTTCGAGTGTGTGGGAATCATGGTACCTCCCAAAGGCCAGTGGTTCTGCCCGGAGTGCAGAAAAAAGAAACAGAGACGGGAGTTGATGAATTTTTAATTGACTATTCGCTTATACCAAAATTTATGTCATATTTATTAGCTCCGCTGAGTTGATAAACTGTAAGTATTTGTAACCTATACAAAAAGTCTTCGAAAATTTAGATTGAATTAAGTCCGTGAGAAGCTTTACAACAAATTTCTTTGTAATTAAACTAACATTAAGTTTTCCGGAACACGGCAAAAAAAATAAATACATATTAGTAAAAATTTCGGATCATATCGTTCCAGAAGCAGCTCTATTAATGAGATTACATACCTAGCTGAATAAAATTCATCTTCATAATTTCCGAGATATTTTAAAAATTCAACTTAATCCTAATCGTTACAGAAACCTAATAAATATCGATATGAAACACAAATTATTCAGAGTTAAATAAAAATATCCTATTCCTTTTGTGAAAGGACACCATCAGTGTTATGATGCTTTTTGAAAGCAATACTTTTGAGTGTGTTGAATGAATTTCATCATTTTTCAATTGAAAAACTGATGGCTGTATGAATTAAATGATCTTAATCCCTCAAACGTCTTTTTTCATAGAGATAAAGATCGTTTAAGAGCTTAATTTTCGTTTGATGAAACTGTTCGTACGGCCATCAGCTGATTTTCAATTTGAAAAATTTCATATCAAAAGTTACTAAAAAACCTGCAAACAAATTATTATTCGAAATCAAATATTGTTGTATTGTATTCTTGAAGAAATGGTTTTTTGATTTCTTGGTAAAACGCTGGCTACAAACAAAAATTTTGTTAGTAGGCATTCATAACTTGATGTAATATATTATGTATTGCTTCATAATATACCTTTGTAATGTTCCAATAGAAATTGGGAATTTAATGTTATTCGCATATTGATACACATAAATCTTTACATATTTTTTATTTCACTTTGCAAATTTGTCGAGTGATTGGTCTTGCTGAAATGTATATAAGATGTAAATATCGAATATTGTAATTTTCAAATTTTTAGTTTATCTTATTTCCTTTTAAAAATAGGAATTTGTGGCCAAAAGTTGTTGAGGATTATTAGTTGTATATGTGTAAATAGTTTTCATCATTATTTTCCTTAGATATTTGTAGTTTTAGACCTCCGAGACATTATTAATTATTTCAGTTATTCGAATGTATGTCAAAATTATAAAATAATAAAGTTGAAGAATTATTGTAAAAAAAAAATATTTTAATGAGTATGTTATTCTAACATTCACAAACAATTGAGAGAGCTTACGAATAAAAAATCAAAGAGATTTGAGCTACAACATGAATACTGAATAAACTGAGAATATTAGGATAAAACTGGGTGGCGTTCTATATACATATAATCATAGCTTTATATACATATTAAACAGGAGTAAATGATTTTGAAATATTTCGAGAATTGTGCACAAAGATCTTGAGAAGCTGTTATATCACTTGAACATTGCTTCCATTCATGGCACAACGAATTTAGATAATAATAATTTAAAGGCGATTAATTTTATGTATCCAAGATGGTAGAAGCGGCAAGTTCAACGTTCCAGTTGCTCCTATGAAGAGCTTCTTCGCATTTTTCTTTCGACGTTAATCCCAACCTGGAAAATGTCAAAAATTATTCTCAATAGGGAGAAATCGGAAAGGTGAACTCACTTGACAAGTTGATCGATCTTGAGAGATTTTATTGCAATTCCCACATCCCAGCCATGATCTTGAAGGACCTTCAAACACTCGTCCATGGTAATGTTTGGCACGCTGCTCATCAATTGGCTCACTTTGGTATTCTTATATTCGGGCGTCATCAGCCTTTCAGCATCAGAACATAGCTGTAAAATTAACTCTATATCATTATTGGCCATATTCACAAAAGTCATCAGAAGAAACCAACGAATTCGGCTAACACTGATAAGCTCGAAATGGCGTAGACATGGGCGTAACATTCGATTGGGCGTTCACGATTGAAAATTACCAGTGACGTGTCGTTTTCGCATCTTTCAACATGTTAAAAAAATACGATAAGGTAGATCTACATACTCTGATCGACCAAAAATCGGTTAAATTTTTTTTGTAAACCAATGAAACGAAAAGCCACCTTAGAAGTGTAGTGAAAAAAAATCCTTCACTTACAAATCCTTTCTGTATTTTCCTCTGAATCTGTTGCATACTCTGGGGCTGCTCCATCCTTCCCATCGGCGAAGAAGGAGCGGGTCTATGCGGCCTTAAGATTTCCACAGGCACCTGACTATACACGTGATCCGGAATCTCGCTATAGATCCCATCGGGCACTTCGCTGTAAGATGTAAGTGAATACCCGCTGGAGGAACCACCGTATATCCCCACTTGGGTGCTGTAAGAATTCCTCGCCGAGTACATACTTGAGCACTCGGGACTGCTGTATTTGGCGACCGAGTTATTGGATTGCGATTGGTTCACGTACAAATTTTGAGACGAACTATCCAGGGTGTTGTAATGGGAAACGCTCAAGTTGGAATTGGACGACACTGGGTCGTACCTCCTGTTACTTTTGAATTCTCCGTATTCCGTCTGGATGACGTAATTTGTACTGGTGGAAGCCGGAACGTTGTATTCTTTTGAGCCGCTCTTCACGTTTTGACTCGACTCGTACCAGATTTTGTTTATGGCCGAGGCAGTTTCCGCTGGTAGAGTGCCATATAAGGCCTGGTTCTGGCTGTTGTCTTCTTTCTGAATTTTGTTCATGCGCAGACCTTGTCCTTGTAATATCTGATTGGTGTTTTTAGGCTCCTGTTTATGTTCTTCCACTTTGTTCTTACTCTTTAAGTATTTATCCAAATCGGACAAAAATTCAGAACTCATCCCGTTGTTTTTGTCCGATTCTACATTATTTAAATTATTGGATATAATATTCGTTAAATTCGAGGTTTTCACTGCATCCAATGGGTCCCTTTGGACCATATTGATATTTTTCAATAAAGTAACATTTTTTTCTTGATCGCTATCTATCACATAATTTTTACTACTTATATTCTTAGATTCACTGGAAATATTTGATGAGTATCTTGAACTATTCGATAGTGAGAATTCTGCAAATGTATCCGAGAGGCTTTTCATGGCATTATTCGTCGCAGCTGAGCTTTCAACTTCACTGGGTATACGAGAGGAAGATGTGGAGTATAGATGGTTTAATTTGGGACTGTTGAGGGAAAATGGCATCGAAGATGAATTAGTATGGAAAACTGGAATATTAGAAGTGTCAAAGGGATCTTTGCTTGATGCGTTTTGTGGATTGTCCTGGGAAGAAGTTAAAGTATTGTAATATATAGGGGGATTTTGATAAGGCGGTGGCTTGGCAACTGATTCTACTGGCCAATCTCCTTCAACATCTGGAAAAAAAAATAAAATCTCATCCAAATTAATAAGTTTAAAAAAAAAGAAAGTCAAGTAGAGCAGTCTAGAGTAGAGAAGTGAAATAAAGAAAATTCAGTTAGTTTCAAAATAATTAAACAAAGTCACCGGAAGACTTACCTAGTTGTGGAACATCAATGGGGGTATCAATAAGCGAAACATTGGCCATTCTACTCATCCCAGTTTTATTTTTGGGTTTGCCGGAAAGCATTTCATCCGGAGACAACTCTATCAAAACGGCCTCGCGATTAGTTTCTATCTTTGGTTCAGGCGGTCTCTGAGGCTTGGTTTTCTTCATAATATCGATTTTTTCATTCATCAACTTTTTATAGGAGAACTGTTTCTCGGGAGTTGACCTATGTGACGAAATACCTGAAAAATCGGAGAGTGTAAAAGGAAAACGATGAGAAATTTTCTTTTCTTACATCCTTTGATTGTTTTTCTTCTATCTGATAATTGCGGCATGGGTTTTCCGTTGATGCCGGTGCCTATAACGTCTGGAGGTTCCATGGGGTTTTTGAGATACATTTCATCGATATAAGATGGACTACCCCAAGATTCTCCAAAGGCCGACCCATGACCTGTGTGAATGAGAGAATTTTGAAGAGGTTTGCTTATATCCTCCGTTTGTATCGGCCTCATTGGATCAACAATGCATCTAGGAAACGTGCCTATTTGGAAAGTCCTCTGGTTTTGACCTAAAATTATATGAAGCATCTCAAGCCCATTTCCAACTGAAATTTATCTCCCGTCTACTCACCTTTCCACCAATACAGTTCAGCGTTGCCATCTATAATAGCTATTTCATCTCCTTCTAATATTTGTAAGTGCTCAGGTTCCTCAAGTTTACTCAATGCTTTCATCAGGGGAGACTTGTTTTTTCTCAGGAAATCTTTTAGTGCTGCAAAAGAAGGTCTATCTTCCGGATTTTTTGCCCAACATTGCAACAGTATTTTGTATATTTCAGGTGAGCAAGCTTCAGGATGATGCAACCTCTCTCCTTCCTTGTCGATTTTTCGAAGTATTTGAGAACCTGAACATTGAAAATTCCAATTTTGTAGGTTGTGAGATGCGATCGAAGTTATTTGACACCACTATACTTGAAAAAAAATTAACTGAAAAATAGAATGAATCAAAAATTACCTATCAAACCCATCCATGGGTCTTCTCCAAAAGAAAACATCTCCCATACTGTCACACCAAACATCCAAGTATCAGAAGCATGACTGAATTGTCTTGATCTCAAGGATTCCGGGGCACACCAAGGAAATGGTACTTTTTTATGCTCACTCATAACATAACAGTCCTCCTCTTGAGGCAAAGCTCTCATTAAGCCAAAATCTCCAATTTTAATCTATAATATGGAACGCTAAGTATAAAAATAATTATTTTTGAATAAAAATCACCTTATCTTCACTAGCTAGTAAAACATTCCTGCATGCCAGATCCCTATGTAAAAATCTTTTACTCTCAAGATAGGCCATCCCATCAGCTACTTGAGTTGCATATTCACAAAGAAGTGGCACTGGAACATGCTGGCATTGCTTCCTCAGGTAATCTAAAAGTGAACCTAGTGCTGCTAATTCAGTTACCATCATCATAGGTTGGGATAAAACCACCCCATACAACCTAAAAAATTATGATTAATTAATTACTTTATAATGATTATTATTGAATTCTAATAACCTGATGAGATTTTTGTGACTCAAAATGTGCATTGCCTGAACTTCTTTGATGAAATCCTCAAAAACCCCCGGCTGGGACAATGCATCAGCTTTCAATACTTTCACAGCAACAGGTACAATCTTTCCGACAGGACTACTCCATTCTCCTAGAAAAATAGTAATAAATCAATTATCTATTGACTATTCATCAGATGAGATTTACCTCTCCTAACAACTCCAAAAGAACCATCTCCTAATTTAATTGAAAGTGTTATTTTACTCTCCTCAATGAGACAAGAAGTAAAATCACTATCAGCAACATTTTCCCCTTGTTTTTTATTACTAGTACCCTTGTTATTAACAGGAATAAGCTTATTAATGAGATTTTTCTTCTTTTGACTAGCTCTTTTTTTCTTCACTGCATCTAACAGTCTTCTTGCTCCTAGAAGTTTTATTTGTATTTTAAAAAAAGTATAATCTTTATTGATATAGGAATTACCTGGCTTACTAAGCCCAATATTTTCCAAATCTTCAGTTGTAACATAATCAAAATGTTCTAATCTAGTTATCTGCAAATCATCTCTGATGGGAATAAGGAACTGAATTAATTGAGTATCAACTAATATTTCTTTGATGATCTGAATTCCTTCTTCTGACATTTTATTATGAACACATCAAATGTTGGTTCTTCAAACCTTGAAACTTGGCATATTAATTCAGCTCTTTTTGTTCACTTTGTCATTGAAATATTTCATAGGAAATTGCATGAAATTGGCCACGTCCAATTCGCCCGCTTTATTCAATACATCAAATAATTGTGTTTTAAAATGAATAAAATAATGAACACTTTCAAATGTTGAACATGGTAGAATTAGGAAATTATATCTTTTCGATAAATTTCACCTAAGAATGGTGCCATCTAAAAATCTATAAGACAGAATGAATATAAAATATCAAACTGACACCTCATTATACCTATTAAAAGAGATTTTTCATCAATATCCAGATCACAATTCACCTTTTGTTTGGTGTATTTACAAAATAATGAAATGCAACCATAAAAAAGTGTATTTGACGTAAGTCATGAAATGCAATCATAGAATATAGTTTATTTGACGTCTATGAAGAACATAGAAAAACACTACTCGTTGTCTATGGGCGTTAAGATTTTTGAATCATAAATTTTCAAAATGTAGTGAGGTTCTTTTATTATGGAGGAAAGTGAATCCCTTTTAGTTCCCCTACAGGTTCAAAAATTAGGAAAGTATTTTATACTGAAATGTGTCTTTTATTCACTTTTTTTTTATAGCGGATGCGTGAAAATGCTTCAGTTGAATATGAGTTGTGGAAGCTTACAGAAACACTTTTTCATGATTTAGAAATATGCAGAAATGAAAATATAAAGCTAAGAAAGCAATTGGACGATTTATCGAACAGGGATAAATCATTTTCACATCTTCATCTGGAAATAGAAGGTAAATGTCAAATTTCTGAATAATTCATGTTAGAGGCTACTTCAGAAATTGCTATTGTATTGTAGAAGAAAATTTGAGATATAAGAATGAAAATAAAACTCTGATATGCAAATTGAATAACCAAAAACTTCAATTTGATACGGAAATATCTGAGATCGAGAAAACATGCGAAATGAGAATAAAAAATTTAGAAGAAGAGTATAAAAAAATAAAACAAAAATTGAGTCAGAAAGGTAGGTTATCCTATTTATCAATATTTCAACACAATATACCTACGGTTGTTTTTTTCCCTTTCAAGAGAAAGAATTTTTTGAGGAATTACAATTGGCCCAAACAACAGCAGCATATGAATTCGAAAAAATTGAGAAAAAATTAAAATGGCAGCTTTCTGAAGCCAACAAGCAACTTTCTGAGAGTAATTTGATCAACAGTAAATTACGTGCACAGTTAGAAAATATGCATAATACACAGGTTTGTTGTCTTGTGGAAACTGTTGAATTCCTATACATAATATCCAAAAGGAAGTTAATCTTTGTACATATCATAAGAGTCCCTTTATTTTTTTAATCCACAGAATATGCGAGTGAGTACATCGAATGAGCACACTATGTCAAAAAATTTGGATATGGCATTTTTCAAGAACACAGAAATGTCAACGTTATCCGTCTCAAATTTTGATAAATCGAAAAAATCAGAAGGTTATGATATAATTGCCAATACTACTGGTTTACGGACGTACGAACCACTTCAAGTCGAATGTTTTCCAGTTGATGAGAAAAATTCTGAAAGACAAACACCAATTCTTTTCAAAGGAAAACCACGACCTTTCAAAAAAATGGGGGCTCAAAAATCAAACGCACCAAATACTTCAAGAGTTCCGCCTCTCATACCCTGTTCTGATGCTGCACCTACAAATACAAAGAAGAGGAAACTTCACGATCCCGATGATTTATCATACCTTATCGATTTAATACCCCAAGAAGATTATTGAGTTTGTATGTTAATTCTAAATATATCCATCTCTTTACTCGTCACTAATAACAATATTCACTATTGAAATGATTCAATACAACTGGCGTGGTGTTCGATTATTTCTTTCGAGTTGTATTACATAGATAAATTGAAATATTAAAAATAAGATTTGTTTGTCTATGTCTCACGGAGCATAAACCATGGCACAGATGAGACTCTATGCCATGGCATAAACAAACTAATCTCCAGAGACCACAGATTACAGAGTCAGACAGAGCCAGAGACCTTTCTCTATGCTAATCTCTAGGTCATAGATGGGTAGAGAGTTCTCTACCTTCCGCAGAAGCTTTAGCGGAAACATAGAAAATGATTGAGATTTTTAATGAAAATAAAATAAAATCGTGAAAAAATCATTTAAACATCAATTGTATATAAAGGATAGAACTAATATCACAATCACGATGGCTATTATACCAAAGCACATAAATTTCATCTGAAAAAAAAGCACCCACTTATTGAATATCAGTATTTTTTTAATATTTAGCTAACCTTGAAAGCTTTACGTTTTTTATCCTCAGCTTCTCTCAAAAGAATTGGCGTTTTGTAAATATATTCCACTGCTTTTTGTGTTTGATATTCCACCACATCGATTAATTCTTGCTGAAAACGTTGGGAAAAATTGATAATATGCTAATATAGGCTTGAGTACACAGAAAGTTCACCTGGTCTTCTACTAAAACCGACATTTGCACGAAAAGATCCCTGATTTCTATGATTAAACTTTCGATTTTCTGTAGTTGAACATTGAGTTCTTCTGCTTCGGTTAACAATCGTTTGGCTTCCGCTGTTTCGATAAGCACCTGAAATGGTAAAAACGATGGAAATTTGATGATTTCTCAATTATTTTTCAGTTATATACATTATCGTTGAAGAGTTGTTGTTGGCTCCCATTCAATAGTTCTGTAAATTCTTCATCAGCAACCTCAACACCTTTCACTCTCAGTTGAGTTTTATAATTATTTATTCTATAGGTCCGCAAATTTTCCATCTGGTCGTTATTTTTTTTTAAATACTCCCTAAACCTCGTCCTCAGCGTGTTGTATTGAATCATTTCTATTCGGCCGACGGTACATGTCTTATTGGTATTCTTCACGTGATCTTCGAATTGTTTCAATTTAGAGGTGATAATTCTCGTCAATTTGCCATTTTGTTGAAAAATTTCTGTTAGTTTATCACTCAACTCTACAAGAGAAATATTGGTTCGACCATAGATGTATGCGGTTATGACCATGAAGTTCGCCAATTGCCAGTAAATTATGGCTCATAAATCACAAGTGATTTATCATCATCATAAATCACAAGTGATTTATGAATGTCTTAATGTCTAAGGAAGCTCACCTTTTTCCATGTACGGTGATTCAAATATCTGTTTCATATAATGATCACACGTTTCAACATTTTCCCTTATGTTCTCAATTCCTTGACCAATTTCTTCCGACAGTTCGAAAATATTTCTTAGACGATTCTCTTCTATTACTATGGTGGAATCCTATTCATATAGGAATAAGCCATTACAATTGTAACCTATTTTCTATTTCCGATTACTCACCAAGCGTTCATAACTATTTTCCGATTCACGAGCCTTCTGAAAAATAGAAAAAACTGAAGAAACCCTTTGAAGTGGATCAAAACATACCCTTTTAAATTCTTCTAACCTATCCCTGACCATTTTTGAAAGTGTTGAGCTGATGAATGCGCCGTTTTTTATCTCCGAGGTGAACGTTTTATTTATATATTTTATCAGTTTACATTGGGTGTTTATCCTGTATGACTCAATAAGTAGTAATCTTAACACAGATCTACATTATTATAGGGTTTCAGCAATTCAATTATTAGGTATGGTTAAATATATTCCCATACTTGTGAAAAATTTTTTTCAAATTAAATGAATAATGTTATTATCGTAAATTTTTGAAATAAATTTGTTCCTATTCTTTCTGAAACAATTGATTAAAACTCGATTCATTATCAATCTAGATTCTTTTGCCAAATATATACTTCAGATGATATCCTAAGGGCATACATGTATTCGAAAACTCGAATATGATAAAAAAGAAAAGAGTTCCGTGAACCGTGCGACTCAAAAATGGATTCAAGTCTTGAGCTGAAAGTTTATCATTCTAGATTCATAGGAAATTTTTAAGTTTTTTATCGGTGTGTGCTTGCTGTAGCTCTATAACGACAACGATGTTAATAAAAAAATGTAAGCACTATGTTGAGATATGAAAAATTGATTTCCGTAGAAGGTGCTAATTCGGAGTAATTTTTCGCCTATTGATACGAAACAGGCCAAATCGAAAGTACAATTGCCATAAAAATCGGTACGGTCATTTTATGGCTTCCTGAACACCTACGAGATGATAGGATTTTACTTTTCTGTTCTATCTACGTGTGCCTGTGTAAAGTCATGCTTGCCTCTCTGATCGGTTTCTTCCTTTTTTCCGTTCTTCTCGTGCGAAAGTTCTTCTGGAGATCCATTCGCATCCTTAAACTGGTACCAGGACCTGCCGGATATCCCTTGATAGGAAATGTTCCGGAAATTTTTTATAAGAGTCCAGGTATATGCCGAACTATGAATGAAACTCAGCACCTTTTCGTTTTTTTGTGGTGTAATTCATAGAAAACTAATAGCAATCGTCAGTTATGTTTTGTGTTAATAGAACCATAGAACAGATAGATATAGGGTAAGCAAATTTTGATGATTCAGAATGATCAGTGAGGTGAGTGAAAAGAAAATTAGTTTATAAGCAATATTTTACATATCTGTCCTAATTGAACATCAAATTTTGTCCACCCTGTACATGTTATATCATATGTATCTAGCCGAACGGTTTATTTTAAATAATCACTACCCCATTTTAGTGATTAATATTTTTTTAATGGCTATAATCAATTGTTAGCTCTTTTTTTAAGGTGATCTATTCACAATGATAAGAGAATTCTCCACGAAATATTCGATATATAGACTTTCATTGGGAAGAGTCGATATAATAAATATAGTAAATCCAGAGGACATTGAGGTAAAACGCAAAAAAATATTTCGCTGAGAAAAATAAGAGAATGATTTTTAGCAAGTTTTAACGGGATATCAGCATCTTTCCAAGAGCAAATTGTATACGTACTTCAATTCATGGTTGGGTACAGGACTTTTGACGAGCACAGGTGATGAAAAAATCTTTCGAAAATATTTAAAAATTTCTAACTATATAAAATCGATTTCAGGAGAAAAATGGCATAACCGCAGAAAACTCCTCACTCCTGCTTTTCACTTCAGGATACTCCAACAATTTTTTATAGTCTTCAAAGAGGAAACTGATAGAGTAATTCGTAAAATCGAAGAAATTTCTGCTGATAAAGATTCCATAGATATTATGCCTATCGTCACCCAATTCACTCTACAAACTATTGGAGGTGAGGAATTAGAATTGACATTTTTTTTATTTGTTAATAAATCATGTACGATTTTTGAGTGTTCATTTACAGAAACGGCGATGGGTTTTAAAAACATCGACGAGTCCATCATGAATATCTACAAGTGGAACGTCTTAAAGATGGGAAAAATTGTTATAAATCGCGTGATAAGGCCTTGGTATGACGAAGATTTCATTTATAGACTCACCAAGTATTACAGAGAAGAAAGAAGGGTCGCCGAATGTCTTCACAACTTTTCGAGAACGGTGATCGAACAAAGAAAGCGTACATTTTCTGAAGATTCATTTTCTGAAAATGCTGGAAGGAAGAAACGATTACTGGACATATTGCTGAAGGCGAAAGAAGACGGAGCTGATATAGATGATGATGGAATAAGAGAAGAAGTGGACACTTTCATGTTCGAGGTATACATACAATCCTCCAACTAGATATTTAATCATAATTGAAACAAAAAATAATTTTTTCAGGGCCACGACACGACTGCTGCTGCTCTTTCTTTGATTCTTATGTTATTAGCGGATAATCCTGTACACCAGGTAACCAATGGCTTTATTATTGTTCAAAATATATCAGGAATACAAATTGGTTTCTATCCTAATCTATCGAAATTATGAATTTATACTGCAGTGGTGGTTCCAGGAGTGATTTTCTGTGCGGGGGAGCATAATACATATAATTACATATTCTGTAAGGGTAAGGTGTGTCTCGATATGAATAGGTATATCTTCATAATTGTAATAAATAAGAACCCATATTTTTGGGGATTTTTCGTCAACTTTCGAGTCGTTCATCTTCCAGGAAAATTATCGTAGATCTGAATGTGATACATATTCTAAAAGAGCAACTCTTTTAGTAATAAATCATAGTCATAGTTACAAAAAGTAACTATGACTCTTTAAGGTAGTCATGGGCATTTGGATACCTTCGAAAAGCCATAGAAATTTCGATATTTATTGCTGAAAGAACAACTCTTCTCCTAATAAATTTCAAAATTTCATCAAACGTTGACCACAAAAAATAAAACTTACTGTCATCATTCATTTGTTGGACTTAGGAGAAAGTAGCTGCGGAAATATCGGAAGTAGTCGGTCCAGAATCGGACTTACTGTATTCTGACACTCAGAAGCTTCCATATCTGGAACGCTGCATCAAGGAAGGCCTGCGTCTATATCCCAGCGTCCCGATGATATCAAGGACCGCAGGATGCGATTACGTGACGTCATCAGGATACAGGATACCGGCTGGAACCACCTTGCACATGCACATCTTCGATCTTCACCGCAAACCGGACATTTATCCGGATCCGGATCGATTCGATCCGGATAGATTTTTGAGGGAGAGCTGTGCGGGTAGACATCCCTTCGCTTATCTACCTTTCAGCGCTGGACCCAGAAACTGCATAGGTAAGTTCATTGTCGAAAACCCCAACATACAAATTTTCAGCACAAAATTATAATTATAATTCTCCATAAACCTCTAAATAGGTCATCGCGATGAATCACTCTGTATGTATGCTACCTGTCAAAGATTATTACAGTGTTAATATAACTCTATAATCTTTGGTACCTGTATTGGAAATGGAGTCCAGGTATAACAGGTTATGGGTCCAGATAATATACTCGGTCCACAAAAATCAAAATTATTAAACTTTTTGTACTAAATTCAATGGAATCGTCCACATTTTTTGTTAAAATTCCACAAACCTTTCAACTTTTTACTCCTTCATAACCAAAAAACTGAATGTTCCCCACAGATCCAAAGAAAAAAGTCGTTAGTTTGCCTTTATAAAATTATAAGTCACAGAGTTAATATGTAGATGAAATAATGCATTAATCTAAGTATATAAATTATTTTTTCAATGGATATGACCTCGATTTAATTATAAAAATTGTTATTATTGAGTGGTGAAGTGAAAACATATTGGAAAGGTATAGGAAGCGGATGAATGGATTCTTGTGGACTTTTATTCCGGAAATTACTGTATAAATAAATAAATTAATCCTTGATTTTTTCACCAACAATTCATATCGATACATTATGCGCATCAATAAACGGACTGTTACATATCTTCATTATCGTCGTTGCACAATGATAATTATTATACAATCATTGTGATGTATGGTGATAATACGGAATCGCTTTAATCTAACTGCATATCAAGAAAAAAATAATATATGGTAAGGCTACGACGCATGTTATAACATCAACATTATCCGTCTTGAAAAATGAAAATATGTCTTGAAATTTTTACTATATTTTTTAAATGTTAATTTGCACCGCAGAGAACGTGTGTGCATACCCATTTAGGAGTCTCTGTTCATTTTTTTTTGTAGGTCAAAAGTTCGCCATGCTGGAATTGAAAACTTTTATTATCGGAATAATAAGGACATTCAGGATGGAAGCAGTGACAAAACAAAGCGATATTGTCCTAGAAACAGATTTCGTTCTTAAAACGTCGGAGCCGATTAAAATAAAATTTATCAAGAGATGAAGATAGAATAAATTCTTATTGCATTAAATAAATAACTTGAAAAATGTGTGTTTTATTTGAATAATTGATTTTTCGTGGTCAATATTTTTTTAATTAATATTCCGGAAGAAGTCAAAACAATTACTGTTTTGTAGGTATTGATAGAAAGAGTTGTTTTCTCAGATAAAAGTAATACTTCGCTCAGATAAGGAATAGACGCAAACGAAACAATTCCTTTCAAATTTTTTTCAAGCTTATCTGCTTATGATTTTTTCAATTACTCGAGTCTTTCCATCAATTCTCAATGCGTATTCAGGATATTTCTCTTCAATTAAGATACCGATTGGTGTACATAATTATTTTATGTTTCAATAAATTCAAGAGCATTGTTTGTAAGTGACTACTCACCATATTATACACCTATTTGTCAGTGTAAAGCACGCATTATTTTTTTATTCAATTCCCATTCGTGTCGCACCAAAGCATCTTTTTTTTCATTAATGCGTCGAGCTTATGATCTGAAAAATGTCGCTTCTCACAATCAAAGTTGTTTTGCAACTTTTTTCGAGCCTCGTAGTACACACTTTGATCGATCAAACGAATTCCGCCTACAGAATCAATTATATAAGAAAAACCGCTGGAAAATTTTCATCATTTGTATCTACTGCATCAGTAGAATCTAACCAGATCCTAATAAATCGATATAGTTCATAAAAAAAAAAGTTTAATGATTATTTTCTGGGGTATTGTCATTCTGCTGCTTAATTTAATCCTCTACAGACTTTACCTAAGCAAGTAAGTAGATTTTTTTATTTAAATGTCATTCGGTTTAAACTTAAGTGTAATATCTATGTTTCATTGAGTTTTGGGAATGCATGCGTACCTACATAAAAACACGAATTATTCGTTAGAGTTTGAATTTGAATAATATTACTCTGCAGGACCACAAGAAAACTGTATCTGAACCTGCTTTTCAAGTTGACAAATACGTATATCCGTACAAAAAAATTATGACGATAATGAAGCTATAATGTTACCTTGAAGCCTACCGCCGACTCGTTTAAATAAATCCATCACTCAATTTTCTATTCGTATACCAAACTTTGAAAAAATGTCCAACTCTTACCTAATACCTATTTACTTAATTTCAAAGCTATTAAAAATAGAAGTTTTTTTTTTAATTTGAATGCGGGGGACGATCGATGCAAAGATTCACTTCATCGAAATTGCAAAATACACCAAACTAATGAAAATTCGTGAGATAAATATCTCACCAGAAATAACTGAAATTGCCTTCGTTATCTCTTGAATGTAATTTCAGAGAAATAATACTTTTTCTTGTGAGTAATTCGAGTTAAGGTTAAGTATTTGTTTATGTTTCCAAGAAATAATCTCGTCTATTATTACGCTATATCACTAAAGTGGTTTATTCAATGTGAAATAATAGTTTTGAAGTGCATATTTCACTCTGAAGAGTGAATGCAGTAAAAAAGATGTCTGTTTTAGAAAAAATGCCCCACTTAGTGAAATTAGGGATCTGGATGGCATTTTTCACACTTTTGTTGTTAATTGGAAAAACGCTATTCCGACATCTTCGAAACATCCTCGTCTTGCGGGCGATTCCATCGCCTCCGACTCCACCGATTATAGGCTTGGCCACTGAATTTTTCAAAGATACTCAGGGTATGTATTTTCCACAAAATGATTATTAAAACTCCAATGCTTTTTGGTAATGAACTGCAGATTGTTCTCCATAGTTTACATTTCTAATATTGTTTTTCTGTTTGATTTTATGGAATTCTCAGATGAAATTTTCCGAAAATGTCGTGAATATTCCAAGCTATATCGTCCAATATACAGAATGTCCCTTTTTCACATTGACGCCATCAGTTTTGTGAACGCTGCGGACATTGAGGTGAAATTTCAATGATAATTTAGTAGAATTTGCTATATACTTGAGAATATTTTGCAGCTAGTGTTGTCCAGTTACTCTCATCTACAAAAAAGCAATACGTACTACTTTCTCAGAAGATGGTTAGGAACAGGTCTTCTGACTAGCACTGGTAAATTTAACGGTGAAATTATTCGTAAAATCATTCATTACTTATCACCCCACTTATAGGCGATAAATGGCATGCACGAAGAAAACTACTGACTCCAACTTTCCATTTCAAAATTTTACAAGATTTTCTTAATGTTTTCAATGAAGAAACCAACAAACTTGTGGGAAAAATTGAAGCCAGCCTGGAGGATTCCGGAATTGATATCACGAGACATATCGATAATCTCACTCTTCAAAGTGTGGGCGGTGAGTAATAGAAATAACGTTTTGCTGAAACTCTATAATTAAATTCAAAATATTTGAAAATTTGTATTAAAAATTACTTTTTATCATTCAATATGAGGAAAATTCTATTTCAACTTTCAAAATGCTGCGTCGGCCTCGTTCTATAAAGTTTTACTTGATTTGAATAAAAAAATGACAGCGGTGGGATTCGAACCCACGCCCTTTCGGACTGGTGCCTAAAACCAGCGCCTTAGACCGCTCGGCCACGCTGCCTTACGGTAGCGGAGATATTACTTACAGTTATGATACCTAATTATTCAATTGAATATATCATTCTTGAACTTTATTTTATATGATGATTAAGAATTTTAAGATAATGCTATTTTCACCTTTTACAGAAACAGCTATGGGCTTTGATTTGGTTGATGAAGGTATACTCATAGATTATCGACAGAATCTGAGGAAAATTGGAAAGATCATCATAGATCGAATAACATTTTGCTTGTATAGATTTGATTTTATCTACCGTTGGACACCACTAGCTCACGAAGAAAAAATAGTCACACAAAGCCTGCACCGTTTTTCTGAAACTGTAATCAGAAGGAGAAAATTAATGAGAAGAGGTAGTACCGTAGAAAGGAAGAGACTAGCTATGTTGGATCTGCTGCTCAAGTACAAAGAGGAAGGAGCAGATATCGATGATGATGGAATTAGAGAAGAAGTTGATACCTTCTTATTCGAAGTAAATTTTTGAAGATTTCTTACATCGCTAAATTAAACAAAAATATTTATTTCAGGGACATGACACAACTGCCATTGCTCTGTGCATGTTAATTATTTTGCTGGCAAATCACCAGGATATCCAGGTAAATTAAAATTCATTGTTATTTGTATGTATATTCAATTAATAGTAGATCTCCTCCTAAATTCTCTTCTCTTTCAAATAGGATAAAGTGATAAAAGAAATAGAAGAAGTTTTGGGAAGCAAGCCCAGAAACCCTACCCATGAAGATTTACCAAAATTAGAATATCTGGAATGCTGTATCAAAGAATCGTTGAGGCTTTATCCCAGTGTTCCCACGATAGGAAGAATAGCTGGGGAAGATTTCACAAGTTCAACAGGATATCAAATTCCCAAAGGGACAATATTGTTGATGCAAATATTCGACTTGCATAGGGATGCTTCCGTTTTTCCAGATCCTGAAAAATTCAATCCTGATAGATTCAAATCTGAGAACACAAAGGGACGGAATCCTTTCACTTATATTCCTTTCAGTGCCGGACCACGAAATTGCATTGGTAATGATTATTATTTTACTTCCCTTTAAGAATAATTTAAATTTTGTAATTTTCAGGTCAAAAATTCGCAATGTGGGAAATCAAAGCTGTTATTTGTGGTTTGTTGCAAAATTTTCGACTTTTACCGGTGGATACACCCACGGATATAAAATTTTATATGGACCTCATTCTGCGGACGAATTGTCCGATCAGAGTGAAATTCGTCAAAAGACAGTGATACACAGATTCTTTTTCATATTATGCTTATATACGTAGTATCAAGAAATTCGTAATAAAAATACATAATAATTTATTCATTATTTTTAACCAACCAATTTTTCTCAGTACATCTAGCGAACTCTGTTAGTTATTTATTGTACTAAAAATAGGAGAAAAAAAGTAAAAATTAAATCAGATTTACACTTTTGACCTAGTGTACAAATTCAATATTTTGCATTGTCGTTACACATAATTGATGGACTATCGTTCATCGATAGAAAGAAGTGTAAACTTCTAATAAAAAACCTTCCTTTAATAACTATATTACTATATCACAAAAGTCGAAAACAGGAACTGAAGAATACATATACATAAGGATAATAAAAATTTTTTTTCGCATATGACAGAGCAGTAACCCGTTCTCAATACTTCATTACTCAACAGATTGAGAATGAACAAAATTGGAGACTATGTGACTAATTTTATATATTTGGGTGGTCAAAAAAATGAATTGTTCGTTAAATCAATTCTAATCCCGCATGAAAATTACTATAATAGTAAATTGATAAATTTTTGACAACTAAAAAAAAGTCATGTTAAAAAAATTGTAATATGTTTATAATGATATCATAAATAATTAAGATGTACATAAGATGGAAATTTTCATATAATTATATAATGCCAACTACTTGCTTTCATAATCTTTTAAGAGCACGTTTTTTATCCTTCAGCACTTTTTTCTTCTCTGTGGTCATACCTGGTTTACTTTTATCTGATGCAAGTTTCTTGGCCACAGGAGCATCACTAGCAACTGATGTTTTAGTCAATTTGTTGGCCTACCAATAAGAAAAATGAAGATTACTTTCAATATAGATTTTCTATATAAAAAAATAATAAATTACATGAGATATACAATTTCACCTGGGCATGAATTTCAGTCATCATTTTGGCTCTTTGACAATAATCCTCATACTGTTCCAATAATAATTTTCCAGCTTCCTCATTTAATGCAGATTCTGCATTTGGAACAATCAACAAACATTTGATAGTGAGTAAGATATGCTTGATACCAAGATCCGATTTCCAATCTTTCTTTAGGGTATTTACACATATTTCTCCATTTACTGCCACATTTGGATGGAAAATTTTAGTTAGGAAATAAGCTTTTGGTGGTTCCTGTGGAAAAGCCTTCCCAAGTGTTAACTTCACTTTGAAAACTCCATTAGCATATGGTGTACCTAAAATTTCATTTAAGATACCTTCCGAATAAAGTAATGATAAAAAGATATTGAAAATTTATCAAAACATATATATAAAAAATCAATTTTAACCTGCTGGACCCTCAATGTGCGCTTGTATGTCTGCAACATTCTCCTCATTAATCTGAACTTTGATACCTTCGGGGGGTTCAGATACGAGTTCTTGCATCTCTCGAATAACACCTCTTATTACTTGGGGTGACAAATTTTCTAAATTGTTGGACATCTGAAAGAAAAAAATTACATATAACAAAATGAAATGGAAAATATCCTGGTACTCACGTTTTCGGATAATTACAACTAATTCAATTCGTGAAGTATTATCTGTTAAAACGTGTTTTTTTCGATTATTTATTTTGGACCAGTTTACAAAATTACTAATGTCAACAGAAAACTGAACCATAGATTTCATATCTATTTAATCTGTGCACTCATGTAGTCATAGAATTTTGAATGTTTGTATTTTGATTTTCTGTGGTTTAGACTATCATTTCAAATTATTTAATTATTTTAAACAATTCAAATACAAGATCTGAAGAAATCAGTGTTTCTACAATCAAGAGGTTTGCATATTGTGTATGATCTTCGGGTGAAAAATGTTAATTTCAACACCTTCGATTTTTTTAGGGAACACATCACAAACGAAAATTTGGAACTTCAGCGATCAAGGAACAGCAAATAATCCCACAAATTTTTTCTTCAAATTCTCTCGTGTCAATAGTCAAAAAATAATTCTTATTTAAAAACTACCAAAATGTCTCTAAAAAAAGTGAGTATACGGCTTGGTTGATAACTATTTGTTTATAAAGATTCCATGTTACGAATTTTTTTTAGGTTGTTGAGAATGAGAAAAATGAAACATCCTCTTTATGTCCTAGTCCTATCTATCCCGAATCCTTGGTATTTAACGATTTTATCCATTCATATATATTTTGACAAAGTTATTCATGAAAATTCTATTTCAGGAATTAAAATTGCAAGAAGTTAAGAATAAGTTGGAAAATTGGAAAGAAATCATAATACCGCTTTATAAAATTTTGATTTGGGAAAAACAATGGCATCCTTTTGCTATAGCTGGAGGTACCCAATATCATTAAGGATAATATACGTGGATGCTTGAAGTGAATCATCATGAAAACGGAAATTGAACATATCTTCTTTAACACTCATTCCGAGAAGATAATCATTTCATCTTATAATCCCCCTGTAGAAACCAAATATTTTATATAGCTATCCTTGAATAATTTTTTGATAATTGACTTCAAGCAACCATCACTTGACCATATACGGACAATGATTTTTAATTATGATTGATGGCTTTCAGTTACTACCTCGATATTCTTGTTTATATGGCTGTCAGATATGAGTGTTTTAACCATATTTTCTCTGCTTGGCCTAATTATAACTGTGTCTGATTATTTGGTACCAATTATTGTGTCATCTCTTATGAAGCCTGATTCGTGGACACCTCAGAAAGAAGCTCTTTTAGATACCCTTTGTGGAGAGATTTTGATCATTAAAATGAAAATTGAACTTGATTGCTCAACATACTGTAAACTCAGAGAAAGTCATCCGAAAATGGTGAGACTAAATTTTTCCCTTATTGAATTTTAAGTATGAAATTGTTTACTTTTAGTATGTTACTTTGACTGCGTTTGCACTTGGCATGTTAGCCTGGTTTGGAAACATCTTCAACAACTTGCTGATAGCATACCTATTGGTTACATCGATACTTCTGTTACCCGGAGCTGAACGCACTAAAGTTTACAGTCATATTCACGAAATTCAAAACAGAATTTTCAAAGAATATGTTAATCCGAGGTTTCAGGCAACGAAGAAAGAGGAGTAGAAAAACTTGAAATCTCAATCCTACAAGAAGTGTTGAACTTGTGATTTTTATTATTTAGCTCAACTAAATTAAGTTTATTTATGATGGATAAAAGAGACTGAATGTAGTTTTGTATTGTGTGTACCTTTCCTAATAAATATTTGTATTGATATTCTTATAATTTTTTTCTCCTGTTTTTGAAGTTCCCTTTGCTGTTGCTGAGCTATTAAAACAAAGAAACTATTAAATGAATGTTCCTACCATGTACAAGTTTTCAATTAACTTTACATAGTAAAATCTTCAAATCTTAACTCCCACAAGGATTTTTCTATCCTTAATTCTTTTTCAAACGAGAAGGTATATAGAATTTGTGAGAATATTCAAAGTGCAAAGCATCCAATTCTTCAAAACAAATATCATTATCAAAACATTGATTTCACATTATCATACCAATTTAATCTTCTTGAATGGTTTACAAACTGAGTTATCATACAATGAAATGAAAATATAACTACTTGATTGAAAACCTCAAATTTCACATGTAGGTTCTTCATAAGAAAAAAAGGATTACCTTAAATAATCATTTACTTTCCTAATAAAATTTTTACAAACATTATTTATATGCACAATGTTCCAAAAGTCTGCATCAAGAATCGTTTAAGTATATACTCACTATTGATAAAAATCAACTTAAATAAGAAGTAAAATGAAACTGTTAATCACTTTCTCGTCAAAAGTTTTCTTTATGCACAAACACAACAATCTACTTCATCTCTTTCGTATATGCTTCCAATTCAGCGTCCAACTCTTCAGCAGTGGGCTGCTTTTTTTGTGTTCTTGGGGTTCGTCCTCTGCCTGGTCGTCCTGTGGAACCAAATCAACCAGTTAATTAAATAGGTCAAATGTTAATCATCGACGTAGCAACGTACCTCCTCTATTGCTACCTCGTCCTCTGCCACCTCCAGAATTTCTAGGGCTCCTACTTTGGAACTTTTGAGGGGAAGGCCCATTTCGTCTTATAGGTGAAGGGATCTCAGATGTGGTCAATTGTATATTCATAGCTCTACCATCCAAAGGTACACCATTGTATTGCTTCATTGCTTTAATGGCATCACTTCTTCTCTCAAATATTACATCGGCTGTTCCTAATGATCTTGCTGACCTGTCATAGTGCACTGCAGCACTTTTAAGAGGTCCAAATTCAGCAAAAAGTTCTTGAATGTCAGAGTCTGACACTCCAAAGTCCAAGTTGGAGACCAAAAGTTTAGTTGGTCCCATATTTGCTTGGACCATTGCTCGGGCACCGGACAATTTTCTTGGTCCGTACCCTTCAAAAAGATCATGCTTCCATGCACTGTTAACATCTCCCTAAAGAAACAATTGGTTTGTTGTGAGATCGTCGAAAGAAAATCCAACTTTGGGATGGTCCAATTGGATCGTTCCACTTGAAAAATTCATAGATTAAGAAACAAATATTAAAATTCAATTACCCGATTGTAGGATCGAGCGATTCCTCCACGACCCCTGCCTCTTTGAACACCAGAGCCGCCAGCCGATCCAGAATTTCTGAAACTCCTTCTGGGTTGTCCACCGTTTTTGGCACCCCGTCCTCCTCCTCGGCCCCTTCTTCCACCAGCGTTACCTCCTCGGCGTGGTTTGTTAGATTTTATTATATCATCCAAGCTCATTTCTATTTTATCCACCATTTTGATAATTTATAAACTTCACAAGTATAAAGATATATCAATAATTTGTTAAGACCACTAGAATTCTACAAAATATCGGTTCACAATTCGATTGACGAAATACTTTTCACAATGTTGTATTTTTTCGACGACTCAGAAAATGGCTTCACTTAACGACACTTCTGTGTCCGTGAAAGCCACCATAGAACATTAATAAATTGTGAGGCGTAAACTTCTTTTTCTTATTGTAGGGCTGGTTGATAGTGATTTTCTTCTTCTTCTTTGCTTGGCACTAGTTTTTCTTCTTCTATCTTTTGATATGTATGGAATACGGAACACAATAATATAATATAAGAATATATATAGAGCTGATTCATCTTAAAATATAGAAAATGCTATGTTTTATTCAAATATATTACCATATTACACCATAATATTTATTCTTTTTTCAAGGCTGATATGCACAGATCTTTTATGTCAAAAAAGTAAGTGGTTAGGTCCTACCTTTTTTTTTCAACACACCCAAATTTTAACTAGATTTCATCAAAGAGTAATCTCTGAAATGACACACAACCATAATTTTGGTTCCTAGGAATTTGTAGATTTTATATAAGCAGAAACCCTCATGAAACGGTTTTTTATATCTCTAGATATTGACGATACCCTTTCAATTTTTATAGGGAAACAATTCGAATGATCGATTTTCTTTCATAATTTTGTCGAATTCACCCATTGTGTAATACCAGAAAGTGGTTATAATCATATTTCGTTGCTTCATCCCCAAAAAACAATGTTCTGTAAATTTTTCGTATTTTTCTTATAATATAATGAATCAGAATAATGAGGTCATAAAAAGGCATCCCAAACGAATAATCAGGGATTACTCAATGGATTTGTACTATTGCCAAAGCAAAATCGTTAATTTCATCGGTTGAATTCCACTAGAAATGAATGTTAGCTTTTTATATTGTGTTGGTTTATGAATAGATTTCGTTAAGAGCCTAGTAGGTAGGTTTCAAATGTTCTGTAGAGAGAAAGCAAAGGGAGATTTAAATTTAGAAGTATTCGACTCGAATTCTGCTTCCATAGGTGAGCTAGCTAATTCATAAGATTGAGCTTTTATTGATATTGTCATACAGGTACCCAAAATAGTTATAGTGCTACTTAGACAAATCTTTGCTTGTTTTTATGTATTGCGCTCTACCTATATATCTATAAAGAAACATTTCATCAATGCAACAACCTATAAATTACCGCTTCTAATTCAAGTATAATGTAAATATTAGTATGATGCGTTGATTATTATTATACTGAACCCAAAATTTTTGCGAAGGTTGATAATACTCAGTGTTCTGGAATTTTTCGTTAACGAAGCATCGTGCTTGCAAGTAATTTTTTTTATAATTCCATCGAAAAGGTAATTGAATATTTAACCCGACCAACATAACTCTAATATCGAAATTTAAATTGAAAGATGTGGAATGATAAACAACTTTGTCACTTCTCCAATTCATTGCTAGTTATTTTCTCATTCTAAACAATTAACCATGATTCAAAGATATGACCATTATCTTATTGTACATATAAGGATATCGGATGTTCCCCTCTTTCTTTAGTAGGTAATGCTCTGTTGAAACGTAAAGTGGTGAATTTCAAATATTGAGAATTGTAAGATTAAGAAATATTTCCGGATGCTGAAGGTAGTGAGGGAAAATTAACTCCTTCGCTTTTATGTAAATAAAATTCATATCAAGAATGACCAAATAATATGAACTTCGAACGTCGTGAGCACATCCACCATATTTTGTACTTTTGAAACTGCATGAGTACAATTTTTAAGACAGAGTTCTCTCATCTTAATTTCTTGCATTCAAGACGATATGATAATAACGTAGTGCTTCTTTTTCAGGTAGATATGGATGGATACGCTTTAGGAATAGACATTGGCACCACTTCCGTGAAGGTTTGTGTGTTGAATCTTAGAGATAATGTTGTGGTTGCTGAACAAAGTAAAGATACACAGTCTAACGTTCCTAGTGATCAAGGCATAGATGGTAACAAACAAGATGTACCTAAAATATTATCAGCCATCAACACCTGTGTGGCTAAGTTCTCCAAGGATCTGTTGCAACAGGTTATACTTTCAAAAGTTCATGAATTGTCGGAAAAATTGAACGTTACAATTTTCTAGGTGATTAGAATAGGTGTCTGTGGACAAATGCACGGAGTGATGTTTTGGCAGCATAAATCCTCTAAGGCTTGGGAAAGGATAGAAAAAGACGGGATGCTAGTTAGATACGACGTGAAACCTGATCAAGTATCTAATCTTTACACTTGGCAGGACAATAGATGTACTAGGGAATTTTTGGATACCCTGCCTAAACCAGATTCCCATCTAAGGGTTTATAGTGGTTTTGGAATTGCAACGATGTTCTGGATGATCAAAAATCGGTATATTTCATCATCATATTGGCCAATAGGTTAAATTCTTAATAAGTGTTCGGCGGCGCATCCGCCAATTAAAATCTCACATGATTTTTTTCGTTTGCTTCTTTCTAGACCTGACGAAATGGAAAAATATAACCGGGCTGGCACAATTCAAGATTTCGCTGTATCGATGTTATGCGATAGCGACACACATTACATTTCTGAACAGAACGCTGCGAGTTGGGGTTATTTCAATTGCAGAACGTACAAATGGAACTTGGAAATGTTGGAGGAAGCCGGTTTTCCTATCGAAATATTGCCCGAGATCAAAATGAGCGGACAAATAGCCGGGTACTTGGCCGATACTTGGCATTCCATTCCTCAAGGAACTCCCATAGGTGAATGAATGTACTTTAGACTCGAGATACGTCAGTTTGAGTCATCAGGGAAATAAATAAAAATTTCATCAATTTTTTTATAGGTATTGCAATGGGAGATCTCCAATGTTCCGTGCTCTCTACAATCGAGGAGGGCACAGATGCAACTCTTAACATCTCGACATCCGCACAGATAGCATACGTTGTGAACAAAAAACTGCAAGATGATGAACTTGGGGGCCCTCCCAAAGAAACGTCCATGACATATCTGCCCTACTTCAACAACACCTTTTTGGCCGTTGCTGCTTCCCTGAACGGGGGCAATTCTCTGGCTACCTTCGTCAGGGTGCTGCAACAGTGGATTTTGGAATTCGGTTTTTCCATACCTCAAGGTCTGTTAGCTTTTTGTAGCGTAGCGGGCGATAATTCATATTTTCGTTTGGTCGTCTATAGGTAAGGTCTGGACGAAGCTTATAGATTTGAGCAAAGAGGAAAAGGCCTACTCAGACCTGGAGGTAAACCCAACATGTTGGGGCGAAAGGCATAACCCCGAATTGACGGCCAGTGTGTCGAACATCAATGTGGGAAATTTGGGTTTGGGGCAGGTTTTCAAGGCGATGTGCGAGGGTTTGATTAAGAATCTACACAGGTGAATATGTAATTCCATATGGATTATTTTCAGGAGTTTTATTCAAATTCAGGCTTTTCTCACAATTTGATTTTTTCTGTGTATAAAGCTTCCATTATCTCCTTTAGTATTTCAATGATACGACTGTGTATTTAACCATAGCCATTTCGCAGCATGATGCCGAAGGAGGTGCTAGAAGATGCCAGCGTGAAAAGAATAGTTTGTAGCGGTTCGGGTATCACGAGGAACGAAACTTTACAAAACGCCGTCAAAGATATCTACGGTCTTCCTTTCAAACTAGCCAAAGGCTCGGATGCAGCGAAGGGAGCAGCAATGGCTATGAAGCCAACTGAGATTCAATGAAGTTAGATGCACCAATTCACCAATAAGGAAAATAAGAAATATGTACCAATTATATCATACTTATGTCAATTATTGATAAATAATATGAAGAATATAATTCAAGTTTCAACAGATGAGACTAATATCTGAAAGATCGTATTTCTGTGGGAGTTTTCAGTTTTCAAGAATAATTTTTGATGGGTGAAAACATTTTTTTCAATGAATTCAAAACATTGTTATACAATTCACACGATATTAATTAATGCATGTATCACCATACCATTGAAATCGGCGAAGAAACGAGTCTTTCCTCAATCAACTCCTAAAATCTACCTGTTTCTTACGGCGTTGAATATGCAGACATGTGAAAAAAATATGGTTATATACTCGGAAAGTCGTAACCCCGCATGTGGAGCGTATTCCGCCGTACATCCGGTGTGCGATGAGGTTTTTATCCGACTTCACCTAACTTTATTAATTCACCTGCCATACATACTCCAACGTCCTCCACTTTCAGTTCCGTCGAAGCGGTGTCGAAGTCATAGAGATATATCTAACCTATCTGGTCTATGTAACGGGCGGCAAGGTCCGCTAAAAGTGTCGTCGTTTTCGTGATTTGTGCGATGCGATGGATTCGCGCGTGAAGGACGAACTTTTGTGTTGATCAAAGTCTGGTTCCGACGAGTTATGGTATTTAGGGAGACGTTTTTGGGTAGGTTTCACATTCTTCAGTTTCATTTTATTCGCTATAGAATGCCGGATATGTTCAAATGTTATTCACAGTGCTGGATACGATGCTTCGGGCGGTTCATAGAATTCGGATAAGATAGGAATTAATTCCACTCTTATGTGGAACAATTCTGGAAAATAATTGTTAATTGTAGTATCTCACTCAATGAGGGTTATTTCTGTGAGGCTTTCAAGAAAGATTCACATAACAAAGATCCATAGAAGTTAATTCAATCATCAGTAATGGAGAAAAGTAATAAGTAATTTTTGAGTTGATGGTAAACCACCAATACTCGAATAGTTCCCACCTGAACGAATACGAATAAAGAATCGTTTTGTGGTTTTCACGGCATGTGAATTTATTTTAAAGCAATTATCTTCCAACGACATGGTCTTACATCTGGTCTTCACTTTCTCCTCTTCGAAGATACGCGACATTTTACTCAGGTAGGTATTCAAGTTGATATTAGCTTCATCAACACTTATTTATTCATACTCTTCCTTTAAGCACTTAATACGTATGTATATACTTATCAATCGATTCCAAAGTTGCATTACTGAAAATAATGAAGCAGACCATGAATGCAAATCAATAATTATTCATCGTGTTATTCTAAAAGAACATAATATTATCATCGTTCCATCAACTCTTTGTCTTCTTAATTAAGGTTGTTTTGAACATCGACCTGAACGTAACAACAAACAACGGATATTATTAATGATGCTATATTGCAAAACTCTAAGGGTGCTGATATGAACGTGATATATTCATCCTTAAGAAAAGCGAAATAATCAGTTTTCCCACAATAATTGAAGTGTCCAAAGCGTGAAGAAACAACAAAAGCAACGGAAATTCTTCGTTTCACAATATTACGAGCATAATTTCTGAGAAAACTTAATGTTCTCTTATTTGCATGCAGATTTCCGGTTAAGAGCACATTCTGCGGTGGCCAACGCTATCCCATAAAATACAAAAATATCTCATACTAGTTTACATTTGTGCACAAAACAGAACAAAACAACTTTGCCAAGATATCTGCATTTGCGGGCATATTCACCTATTTTGACGATTCGTCGTCCTCGATTCACCCACCCCTGGAAAGACTACAGATTTTCATACATATATATTTCCACTAGTTTTCTGTGGTTCCATCTATGTCACATATGGCAGTTAGGAAGTCCCTTTTCTGTGGTTCATCATCATAGAAATTTCAATATATACTCGATGAATTGTGAAAAATTTCGATTCGAGCCAACACACATTGCTTCAATTCACAAATCAACCATGACTCTACTTCCTGTTCACAGATCTTATATCCGCCAGTGTACTATAATACCGAAGAAATTAGTTGAACTTTTTGAAGTTCATCAGCTCTTCGACTGATGGTGGTTGGCTGTTCGATAGATCATAGATCAAAATTAGCATGTCGGCGTCGTTCTGTCCGATCTCCCAGACTAACCGAGCGTCGTCGCTACGTTCAAGAATGAACCTGGAAAGGATAATTGCAATATTTACAGTTAGATAACTAACGAATGGTATTTATAGCTAGCGTATCTGTGTACACTTTCAAGGCAATTAAAATGGCACATTGGGTTTCTACAAGAAGAGTTGCTTGTTGGCGACGATAAGGCGTCATTGTAAAATAAGAGATTAGAGATTACAGAGTTTGCTGTTAGATACGAAGAATGAAGATGATAACTCTGTTGGTTTATAGCGAATCGTCTTACTCACGACACTAAATTCTTTCAGGCAAATATTTTGACGAGTTTTTCGCGAAATTTCGATTTTGAAAATAAAGAAATGTCAATCACGGAAAGCGTCCCCTAAAATCGAAATGCTACTTAGTTCAGAATAGGAGTAGAAATAGAAAAATTCTTCATCAATTTCAACATAACTCGTAGTTTTCGAACCGCTTCTGATAGAAAACGAATATGAATATCCAGAACCGTAGGAAATCGTTGGATAATTATTTCGAATACATAATATGAATATTTTAATAAGTCCATTCCATTAATCGAACGTGAAAGTAAAATAAAAAAGTTCATAAGGTCACTTTCCAAACCAAACGATGTTTTGCAAAACGTATCAGAGTTGATATTATATGATAAAAGAGTCCACAACAAGACTCGACTTGAATTAATTGTTTGAAAAAAAGAGAAGTATCCTACATGCGGAGTCCTTTCTTCATCTTGTCAGGACAAGAATGATTTTCTACCTTTAATGGGCATAACACCTTGTCTACAATGTCTAAAGACAGAGTAAAATTTTGATCTTCGATGAAGAACCCTTAAAACCTCTGGCCTTATTGACTCCAATCTTTAATTTGAAATGTAAAGCGCTTTATCTACCATTGCCGATTGTATAAACTAATGAAAAAAAGTTTAGCTCAGCTTCCTTTTGTTTTTTTTCTTACGACTGCACAAATCTCAATCTGGATTCGTTGAGATTTTTTCACCTTTTATTGATATCTTACTCTTTCTATCCGGGAATAGATACATATTTCTGGATATTGTTTGTTTTTGAATGTTAGTTTCGAGGATCGTTGAAGAACAGTCGTCTGTAACTGAATTCTTGAGGCTGTCACAAACAGCTGTTCGAGACCCGGATGGTAGGAGAAAGGCCATTGAAAGGACGTTTGAAATGGATGCCTTGCCTGGGTTCGTTCCATTCAGTTCAGTCAGTCAGTTACTGAACTTTGTTGCGCACATTACACACAGAACGTTCCGTAAATTCGTTGACAGCACAAAGCAGGCAGTTTTCGCGCGACGTACGAGTGTAGGTTATCATGGTACGCAGCCTGACCCATTGGACGAAGACCCTGAGTTTTCCGGCTAGAATTTCGCCGAAGCAACAGCGCGAACCCACTCTGACGCCCACCCCGAGCAACAGCTCAATCAACGTCCCCAACAACAATAACAATAATGAAATTAACAGTATGATGAACCAGAGCCAGACCTCGTTGCTGACCGAAGTCAACCAAGTAAGTGTGGCATCTCTACCTACGTAACTCGATCTACTTAAATTTCTCTTCTCGCTTTTCTAAAAAATCGCGACTTTTGACGCAAGAAAGTGACGAGGTCGCAATTAATGTACCTACTCGACGTCGATTTAGGTTGAAGAATATCATTGCGCTAAGCACCGTTCGTTCAAATCTAGGTGGATCACCCTCTCATCTCATGACACTGTTTGAAGAATATTCTGGATTATTATTTTCATTTAAGTTCATTCGAAATCAGGCAGCAATAGGTTCACTCAAAATTTCAACTTCCACTCTCCAAATATAAATGAAAAAATTGATCCGAGCGAGATTCGAACCTGACAACTACCCCTCAATCATCCCTTGTAGTTGGATCGCTTGACCCCTCCTCTACAAGAATTGTTAAACTGTATCTACACTTGTGCATTATAAAAAGTATCATTTTAGTAACACATCGTCGAATTTCAAGGATTTGCATAAACATTTTCAGTTTTTTATCTTTTGCCCCTCGGTTTTGTACCTTAAAATGATGGGACTCATTTCTAGTGTTATGTAGCGTTGATTGTTTTTCTTTAAATCAATTCAAATATTTACTTGTATTAACAACCAATACGAATTTTCCTTCAAATACTATATATTGTTATAATTTAAACATTTTGAAATCGTGACATCAGGATTATTGATGTCTTCTCGTTGAAATCGAATCTCTTTGGAGCATGCAGCAACCATAAAATCACATCTCTATGTTTTCGCACATTACTATGACACAATCATAGATATGGAAACTGCTTTATTATAATTTGGAATAATCTATGGATCAAAATTGAAGGAGGGTATATACCTACTGCCGTAGAAAACGAAACCTCTCCAAACACCTCTCACTGTAAATGAATATTATAATAATTGTTTTCATCGGAGAGTTGATGAATATTCAACGTGCGTTTCTCGCAAACCAATAAAATTGATCAAGATTAGAAATCTCTTTGTTCAACGAGGAAGCAATTTTTCCCCGAGACAAAGTACCTTCCAGTTGCTTCTGATTCCTGATTACTCCTTTCTGTATTATAAAGTCCGAGGATGTGATGAGAGAATAGATGTGAAGTGCAGAAGGAAACAAAACAGTTTCAAAATAGTTGTGTAACCGAAACGAATCAATTTACTTACTTTTTCCATTAAAATTTCATGCTTGTTATCCCTTAAGTGCTTTGTATCTAATGTGCTACCTTCTTTGTATTTCAAGGCAGTGATATCGGTGTTACCTTTGTCGGCGAATTATATACCTACATTTTACGACTTTTCTTTAAAAAATATCGTCAAACATGCCTGCGATGAAGGTAAACTGAATGTTTTTGTTCAGATAATTGACAGGTGCGGAAATCATAGAAAAGTATAAGTCAATCAACAGGGGTTTATACGTTCACAGAAGAATCGTCACGGATTCGATGGGTTAATTGGACCATAACATTTCGTAAAAGGCTAGGTTCCATGTTACACCTTATCGGAATTGTTCCAGTATTATTTTGTTACTTTTTGTTGATGACCATCGGACGCCCATTCCTGTATGCTTTCGCACGTTTTTCGAATGTTAATATAATATTCTGTTCCGAATAAAATATTCTACAAGTTATTTCCGGCGAATCTCCTACCTGACACTTCGTTCTTGAGGCCATTTCCACACGCAGAGCGGTAACGCCATTGAATAACATCCGTTTACTGTGATTGTTTTTGTAAACTGATGCGCGGCATTCTTCGCAACGTTTGATTCTTTCGAGTTGCCTATTCCACTCGTAAATTGTGGAACTGTGGAAAAATGTTGAAATCCTCGATGATTGTGTGAACGCGGAGTTGAACGCTAGCAGTGTCTTTTTTATCGTAATGCGATCTCTGTGTATCAGCTGAGCAAAACCTGTTTGGCGGACCCAATTTTTATCTATGGTTCTATTCTCTCCTTCTGAGCAATTCTCCAATCAACGGGGGACGAATCGGATCTCAGCGATTTGACCCTTCTTCAGTATTAATTCAACATTTTACCAGCAAGTTACCTTCTCTACCATCTTGCGTGAATATTAGATAATAGAAAAGTACAAAACCCTTGTATCAGTGAAGAATTTTGCTATTTTATGTGGTGGCTAGAGAAATGTATGTTGTTCAAGTCTCACACTTGTCTGAAATGAATAAAATTCCTTTCTTGTAAAGCAATATGCCACTCTGTACATCTCAAGGGATCCAAATTAAAAGAATCCATTAAGAAAACGATCATATTCTCATGGTTATTGCCCGTTTGTACACTCAGCTGATAATAGGAATTTATGACTCGATCGTTTTGGTCAAGCCGATTGGAAGAAAGCTTGTAAATTATTTGAAACCCCCATTCTCGACGACGTCCGAAATTACCCAAGTACCCCTCTTAATAACGGGGTTCCGGTCCATAGAAATCCCCAGTGGAGAAAAAATTGTAGCCAAGAGGAAATATCTCACTCAACAAATAATCCATAAGGGATCTAGAGCTCTCTACCTCGTAAACAAAGAGGCGAGAAATAATAAACCACGCATCTGGAACATCTGTTGGGTCACAGAAATGGGACACGCCGGGGTAGGTTTATGAAAGACACACAGGCAGACAGCTGATCGTGAGGATTGTGTTTATTATTACATTTCGACATGGTACGATACTCTTTTAGTTGAATTTTTTCGATAATAAACACTTCGAATCGAACATTTAATGAGTATTCCAAAAAACCGTTTCGAAACATTCATCACACAGTAACAATTTTGACATTGCCATTTTTAACTTGCCCTCGATTCCTCGTATTGAATTCCCCAACCGTTTCTCTAGGAAGAACTCGTAGCTATTGTATTGAATCGAATTTGAATTTTCTTGCATGAGAACCAAACGGTCAAGTTGAGATTAGCTATCCTTATTATCTCGTGCGAAACTAATAGAATAAGAAGCGTTAGATGCATTCCGACCCACGACCAATCTGTATGCCATTTAGTAATTGTCCCCTCTCGTTTCCTTTCAGATATACTCAGATCCAGAATCAGAGAAGTCTATTATGAGTTCGGTGGTTTACTGCATCCACCACAAAGAGGGCTGTAAATGGTCTGATGAACTGAGGAAACTTAAGGTAAGAAGAAGATTTTTTAAGATCATAGATGTAAATCCATTCGTTTCGAGTGACATCTCTCCGTGAATCCTCCACAGAAATGAATAAATCATTGACAGATAAAGACCATAGATAATAATCTGCCTACCCCGAATGTACTTCCTAATTTTCGACAAGGGATTCGAAAATGAGTATAGTATAGGGAAGTCGTACAATTCCACCCCACTGGGTTCTAAATTTGCCGCTTTCATTTCATCTTTCGAATCTTCTTTGAAACGTGACGCATCTGTTCGGTTAGGCGGGTGGCGGAGACAGACATGTGGTTTACGAAAATCAAGAAAGAAAAAGCCGTTCAAACTCTTGACAATGGCACTACACATGTGACATACTGGCAAGAACGTTAACCCATGATGGTTCGAACAATGACAAAGATATGGATGGGTGGTCATTATTCGACCTCTGGTTCAACATTCATTCTATAGAATTAGATTTCTTGGAAATAAAGGGCATTTTGTATGTGATAAGTAATGAAATACAGGACATCAGGTATACGTTCATGAAATTCTGAATGAAAATTGATGATCATCCAAAAATGATTTGTTTTATTCCTAAAGTATAAAAATATAGTCTAATGTGGATCAATAAAACTTGAACTCCAAATTGGGCCAATGCTGAATAGAAAAGTTTTTCGCCACGTTAATTACTTATAATGACGAGGAATGTGTATTTTGATATACCTACTGTCGCGAGTTTATCCAGTTCCAGTTACCCATTGTATGAAAGTAGGTAAAAACGAAACACTGGAATTTAATACTACTCTTTTGTTACGCTTCCTTACGTCATTATTAGTGGGACTCGAGAGAAACGTATTCACATTTCAGACGAGGCCAAGAATATAAAACTGTTGAATCTGCGAGATTTTTCAATCGCAGGTACTTCTGACATGCCACAACCTCTATGACTCATACACGGGCGGGTCGTTCACATCGATGCACCCATGGTTGCCGAATCAATCGTCTGGAAATCATCGAGAAAAATAAAAAATACTGTGTCCACTGTCCACTCCAAACCCGTCTTGGTCTATGGTCAATTTTAATCCGACAATTCATGTAATCATAGAAATATCGAAAAAAGTTCTGACATCGTGAATATTACTCACCCCTCAAGAAGTTTTCTCGGACAAATATTGCAATGTGTCCAAAGATTTCATGATTGATTCTTTATTCGTTACTCATAAGTGATTGTACTTGGCGGAATTATCTATTTATAGCAACAGTGATGTAATTGATGACCATTTCATACGATTCGTACCCAGCTTGATTTGTTTCATCTTTTATCATTCTTTCTTCCGCTTCAATTCAGAAATAATTTCAATTGACACTCATTGAAATTAATGCAGATTGGCTGAAATATTTTTTATTTGTTAATTTTTGAGTAAGGGATGACAACTATTCCTCTATGACTCTTCTTCCACCATAGAGTCGAGAATTTTCATGATAACCAACCTACTTCATCAACGACTAATATAAATGATGATAACAATATAATATCAACCCACAATGAGTATGAAATTCAGTCTCAATAGATGAAAAGTAATAAACTTCACATCAGAAATGTGGTATAGCTGCTGACTTCATCATTGTTGCGATGAGGATTAATTGATGTAAATCTAGTATTTCTTCTCCCGCTTTCAAAGAAGTCAGTTAGAGGATGTAAACAGGCCTGAGGCGATCCGACGACGGTGGCAAGAATGAGAAAAGCAGGCACCTACTTGCATAAACTTGTTCCGAGACTTCTCCTTGCGATTGTGGGAATTGCTCAGACGAGAAGAATCTCGATCCTTTCTATGACAAATCTCCCGGTTATTTCGATGTATCGACGTTTTCGAGGCGTTAGAAGGTCGATCGCAGGTTGACGGTTATTAACCAACGCTTTCAGAACGTCTAGAATCAATAGCCGATCGATTTTAACGGACTCTAACGTCACTCGATTAGCCAATAAAATTATCGACCCTCGGCTGGTTGATTCCATAGAAAAAAAAGAGACTTATATGGCAGGGGTGACACAAAAATTTTCGAATGAACATTCTCCTCGACGTATTCAACAAAGATCACAGAAATTAGCCTTGACAATTTCCTCATTCGAGTAATTCTATTCTGAATTGTCTTCATTATCTCAAATATTATCGTGTTTGTCATTCCATTGATTCGAATATTCTATCGCTGATTCGAATCGACACCCTGGTTTCAACTCTGGTTTCCAATAAATTGATTTCCGCGAAACTGACAGCTGTTCAAATTTGTATTCAGATAAGGTCCTGCTGGAGATCCTGTTCACACCCATATATTATGTTGTTTACCGCCAACCAAAGAGATCTTTTGTGTTTTCGCTATAATGTATTCAACTTATCTATGGTTTGCGCTGGTCAATGAAAAGAGTAACAACTTGTTACTCTTTGCTCCAACCCTAATCTGCTGAACATAGAGTGTAATATTGGCAAAAATAATCACCATTTCGATCTCTATAGTTTTCAATTATGTCTGCGGGTGCCGTACGGGTTGGATGATTAAAAAAAAATTACGGTCGTCATTAATTGTGGCAAATAACAAACGCGAAGCCCAACTGACCGTAACTAAGATATGAATAATGCATTAGTTTTCCAGTAGAGCACGTCAAAGTATACACATGCTGTTTTCAAGAACGCCACCCTTTCCATACAATGAACTCCGGTCATGCCATTGTGATTTTGCGGAAGGCTCGCTCAGCGCGGTAGGAAAACAGCTGTCGGACACCCGGCAAATGCACAAAACGCCGGACCAGATACTTCATACTATCTATTCACGATAATTATTGTCCGGCAAATTAGAAAAAAGAAACGGTATCACGTTACTTTCCTTGATAACAGGGATCATAGAAATTAATTGACGGATGCTCTCTGTGCAGGAGTCACAGATGAATGAAAATTATTTCCTTTGACCTTTGACGGAAGATGCATCGAATGTACGGGAGGTGCCGATAAATTTCCACATTATGAATGTAGAGTTAGGTGGTCAGCTCTCTTACTTATTACAAAACAGAAGGGAAGCCAGAATGAATAATATGAAGTAGTTATTTAGGGGATTCATAGTTCATACTTAATTATATGTATAAGTATGCGTTCTAACGTGCAGCTTTACCTTACAGGGTCACCTGAACACCTGCAAGCACGATGCCATCCCCTGTACCAGTAAGTGCGGAGCCCAAATTCCGAGGGTGCTGATGGAAGATCACCTCAAGTACACCTGCCCCCAAAGGAGAGCGAGGTGCGAGTTCTGTAACAAAGAATTCACGGGACACGCTCTCGAGGTGAGCAATCATTACCTAAATACTTTTATCAAGTGATGATAACATTTTTACTCAACGTCGAAATACTAGAGAAAGTTACTTATTTATCTCATCATTAAGCTCGCGATACTTACTGAGGGTATTTACCTCTCTTCGATAATAAGAACTTTATTTGGATTTGCTTAATGGCAATGAATCATGAACGTTGTTGAAATGTCCAATTCTCACCAGTTTTTGCACATTGAAACTGAATTTGTAATTAGGCAGAAATTAAAACCCTTATTTGATTGCAGAATCACATCGGTACCTGTGGATACGAGCCG